>NC_133371.1:24659327-24696005 GCF_049309525.1 Garra rufa | reverse complement strand
CAAAAAAAAAGAAGTATTAGAGTAATATAGGAGATTATACCAACCTCAAACTTTTGAACGGTATTTAATATATTAATGTTATATTTTATACAGTAATTATTTAATGTAATATTTACATTTAAATTGAATATCCAGACTGTTTGGTTATGAATTGAAGTGGTGGTTAGATGGTGAAGTACTGTATCACATCCATCAAAAGGCATGTCAGTTGTTTTGGGTTTAAGTATTGCTCACACACCAGCTTGTCCAGAGGCATATACAGTTTATAGACATTAATCATTGCTATTAATTTATCTTTGCTGGCTTCAGTACATTCCTTGGACCAATTCTTTGACAATTTTTTGAGGAAGGAGCACTTAGAATGAAGCAGGCCTAGACAATAAAGGAAAATGAACAAGGTATATGGCAAAAAGTTTAGATGGTTACTCTTTGCTGCCTGTATAAAGTTGTTTTTTTTGGCAGGCACAGTCCTATAACACTTCCATTAACTTAACCTTAGTGTTTTTGGTCCTGTCAGAATAAAAAAACGAGGGCGTATTTTCCAGTTAAACATTGTCTATTGTAGTCTTGTACTCTTCTGTTAAATCCGTTGCTCCAAAAACATTTTTCTAGCTTGTTTCAGAGCTCATAGAGACAAGGAACATTTCCTTAAAATACTCTATCCCTTGAGCAACACGATTAATCTCTTTTCTATGCAACATTGTATAATCTCATAGCTCAGGGCCTTTGTGGAAAATGGAAACAGCAAATAATTATGGTCTATACAGTATCACTGCTCCATTGTGGCCACATATGTATTTTATTCATTTTTTTAAGACTTATATTTAAAAGATTTTTATTCAAGACGTTTTTCCCTTTGTTCTGCGCTTGATTGCTAGATGATCTTGGGATTTGTTTGCTTTTTAAATGAACATGTTCTCTTTCTTTTGACCTCCAGGTGGGAGCAGACTGTTCCCACAATCAGACCGAGAGTTCATCTGAGATGAAAAAGACATTTGGACACAGTCAAGTGAGTGTTCTGATGTGCCCTACTGAAAGAAAAGTAAAGAGAGAGTTCACAAAAAATGAAAAACCTGTCATCATTTATTCACCCTCATGTCTTTCTAAACGTGTATGACTTTCTTTCATCTGTGGAACACAAAAGATTTTAAAGAATGTTCTAACTGTTTTTGCCCATATTAAAGCAAAACAACAAAGTTTCACTGCATGGGCAAAAATATATTATACAAGTGCTTTTTTGTGTTCAGCAAAATACTTTTTTTTCTTGCAATTGTGAGTTATCATGCAATTCTGAGAAACTTCTTTTTCTCATAATTGAGTTTATATCTCACAGTTGTGACTTTTTTTCACAGAATTGTGAGTTTATATCACAGTTCTGAGAAAATTCTGAAATTCTGACTTTACATCTTTCAATTCTGGCTTTTTATGTGAGACATAAACTCGCAATTCTGAGAAATTAAGTGAAAATTGAGACTGTCTTTCTCAGAATTGTGTTTAAATCTTGGAATTCTGACTTTTTTCTCGTAATCGCGAGTTTATATTTCACAATACTGACTTTGTAACTCACAATTGCAAGTTTTTATGATGCGGTTCGGAGGAAAAACAGTCTGTGAGTTATAAAGTCCAGTTCTGAGGGGAAAAAAAGATTGCAATATGAACTCACAATTGTGACTTTTTTTCTTGCAATTCTGACTTTTTATGTGAGACATAAACTCGCAATTCTGAGAAATTAAGTGAAAATTGAGACTGTCTTTCTCAGAATTGTGTTTAAATCTTGGAATTCTGACTTTTTTCTCGTAATCGCGAGTTTATATTTCACAATACTGACTTTGTAACTCACAATTGCAAGTTTTTATGATGCGGTTCGGAGGAAAAACAGTCTGTGAGTTATAAAGTCCAGTTCTGAGGGGAAAAAAAGATTGCAATATGAACTCACAATTGTGACTTTTTTTCTTGCAATTCTGACTTTTTATGTGAGACATAAACTCGCAATTCTGAGAAATTAAGTGAAAATTGAGACTGTCTTTTTCAGAGTTGTGTTTATATCTTGCAATTCTGACTTTTTTTTTCTCGTAATTGCGAGTTTATATTTCTCAATTCTCACTTTGTATCTCGCAATTGTGAGTTTACATCACGCAATTCTGAGAAAAAACGCTACGATTGCGAGTCTATATCTTGCAAACAAAAAGTCTATAAATTATAAAGTCTGGTTCCAGGGAGAAAAAAAGATTGCATGATCTGAACTCGCAATTGTGACTTTTTTTTCTCAGAACTGCGTGATGTAAACTCATAATTGCGAGATACAAAGTGAGAATAGCAGGATATAAACTCACAGTTCTGTTTTTCTCAGAATTGCATGTTTATATCTCACAATTCTGTTCAGGTTTTTAATCTTGCAGTTGTGACTTTTTAACTTACATTTGCAAATTTATATTACACAGATCCAAGAAAAATGTTGGAATTGCAAGTTTATACCTCACAATTCTGGCTGTATAATTTGCAACTGTGAGTTTATATCATGCAGTTCTGAGAAAAAAAAAAAGAATTGCGAGTTTCCATCTCTTATATCTTTATATAAACTCACATTTCTGACTTTTTTCTCAGAATTGCATGATATAAACTTACAATTGTGACTTTTTTCTCAGAATTTCGAGTTTATGTCTTGCAGTTCTGGCTGTATAACTCACAATTGCAAGTTTATTTTCCGAAATTCTGACTTTATATCTCGTAATTCTGACTTTGTACTTTACAATTGTGAGTTTATATCTGAAAATTTATTTAAAAAAAAAGTCAGAATTGCGATAGGTGAACTTGCAATTATAAGAAAAGAAAAGAAATCTCAATTGTAAGATATAAAGCAATTACCTTTTTTTATTCAGTGGGGGAAATGGGCTTCTATATGTGTGTGCTGCCATTCAAGTTAAATCCAAGTTGCATCTACAATGGAGTCAAAAAGTCAGAAACCACTAGTGCTTCTATTTTATAAATAATTCAATACATTCATATTTATTACTGTACAGGTTGGGGTAAGTAAGAATGTTTTTAATTAATACTTTTGTTAAATAAGTACACATTAAATTGATCAGAAGTGACAGTAAATACATTTACATGATCAAATAAATACAGCTGTAATTAGCATAAGAGACTTCTTTCAAAAATATATATATATATATATAAAAAATCAAACCCTATTTTTTTAACATATATGTCAGCGTATATTATGGGTACAATAATCTAGAAGAGAAGTTAATGTAAACATCAAAACATTAAACGGTAACCTTAAAATGTGCATAATCTGAAATATTTCTCACTAATTTTACTGTACATCATAATTCTTATTTGTTTAAAATCGTACTCAACTTTATTTTCAGATTTAAATTGAATATTAAATAGATAGTTCACCCAAAAATGAAAACTCTGTCATTAATTACTCACCCTCATGCCGTTCCAAACCCATAAGACCTTTGTTCATTTTTGGAACACAAATTAAGATATTCTTGATGACCCTGCATAGACAGCAACACAACTGACATGTTCAAGGCCAATAAACGTAGTAAGGACATCGTTAAAATAGTCCAAAACAGTCTCTGCTGCACATTCATGAGAGTACCACAACTAGTGTGTGGAAAAGAAGAAATTGTTGAATAAAAGCTGTTATTTTTGTTTTGTTTGCACACAAAAAGTATTCTCTTAGGTTTATTAAATTATGGTTGAACCACTGATGTCACATGTACTATTTTAACAAAGTCCTTACTACCTTTCTGTGTCCTGAACATGGTAGTTGTGTTGCTGTCTATGGAGGGTGAAAAAGCTCTGGCATTTCATCAAAAATATCTTAATTTGTGTTCCAAAGATGACCAAAGGTCTTACGAATTTGGAATGACATGAAGGTGAGTAATTATTGACAGAATTTTTATGTTTGGGTGAACTATCCTTTTAAACCCCAGATTTTCAATGTTGTCTATGACCTTTTGACCCCACTGTGTGTTTGCAAAATTCACATTCTACATTCATATTTTCAGTGTCTCTGAAGTTCCATGTTCCCCATGTTATATAAGTGAGCTGTCAAGACGCATAGCCTTGCCCACACCCTCTCACAGATAACTATTTGCTCCAGTGCTAACAAGTGTCAGCCTTGAGCACTGCAGCAAGCGGTGACAGGTTTTGTCAAATTATAGGTCAGTCTGACAGCGACAGGGGAAATGGAGAGGAAGGTGTAAATGTCTAATCACCTGCTCTGTTTGTGCCAGACTTCAGAGCCCGCTGCACTACGGTATGCATGTACTCTCTTCTCTTGTCATCTCTGTTCTATAGGCGAAAACCCCAGAGCAGAACGGACAAGGCCAGGCAAGGACAGCAGAGGAAAGTGTGAAAACAGACGGAGACCTAAAAAAGACACAAATGGACAAACAAAACTAAAGGGACTGTGGAAGACTTGGCAGATTTTCTGCATGGTAAAAATGATGTCAGATCTGTTTAAGCCCCTCTTCATTCACTGAGCTTATAAGCACACACACACACACACACACACACACACACACACACACACACACACACACACACACACACACACACACACACACACACACACACACACACACACACACATACACACATACACACACACATGACTGTAAGCAAACACAAACAATGACAGACATAAACACAAAATACTCAGTCTAACACTGCTAATGTAGAAAAAGAGATTCCCAACATTCGATTTTGAACTTTCTTAATAAAAAACCAACCACATAGTATGGCATGCATTATAGAGTTTTAGATATTGATTTTACAAGGTTACGATGGTACTGGTTGTTTTTAATAACTGTTACTTTTTTGGTTCACTCTCTATTTTAATTCTTTAGTTTGTTTTTTCTTCTCCCAAAGTGAGGACACAATGTTTTTTGATTTGTGTTGTTTGTAATTAAAAACTATTTCTGGCACCGCAGACCAGAATTTCAGTGTTAAAGGTCACGCTGGGGGTCATTTGAGTTCTGTAAATTTACACATGAGGTCAAATTCAAACTTTTGTCTGAGCAGCTTCTGAAAATACTGAGCCATGTCCTGAATGCAAAAAAGGGCTGCACGATTTGAGGAAAAATTGTGAGTGTGTTTTAAAATGTGTTTTTTTTTTTGTTGTTGTTTTTTGACTAAATGTGACCACAAAACCAATCATAAGGTTCACGTTTTTAAATTGAGAGTTATACATCATATGAAAGCTGAATAAATGAGGTTTGTTAGGATAAGAAAATATTTGGCTGAGATACAACTATTTGAAAATATGGAATCTGAGGGTGAAAGCAATTAAAATACTGAGAAAATCACTGTCTAAAAGAAGTTCTTAGCAATGCATATTAGTTATCAAAAATTAAGGTTTGATATATTTACTGTAGGACATTTACAAAATATCTTCATGGAACATGATCTTTACTTAAAGGAACACAAAAACACTTTTTTTTGGAAATAGGCTAATTCTCCAACTCCCCCCGAGTTATTAAGTTGATTTTTACCGTTTTGAAATCCATTCAGCTGTTCTCCTGTTCTAGCGATAACACTTTTAGCATAGCTTAGCATAGATCATTGAATCCTATTAGACCAATAGCATCACGTTCAAAAATGCCCAACGAGTTTCGGTATTTGTCCTATTTAAAACTTGACTCTTCTGCAGTTATATCGTGTGCGATTTTCTAGATAAGATTAGGAACTACACTCCCATTCCGGCGTAATAGTCAAGGAAGTTTGCTGCCGTAACATGGCCAAAGCAGGCGCAGTAATATCACGCAGCACATCGCAGCACAACGTGACCAACTGCATGCACAGGGAGCGTTCCTCATTAGAAGTTACCTAGATGGGAACTAATTTCAGGCGCTGTGTGATATTACTGCACTTGCTGCAGTTTTAAATAGGACAAATACCGAAACTCATTGGTTATTTTTGAATGCGATGCTATTGGTCTAATAGGATTCAATGATCTACTTATTAACTCGGGGGGAGTTGGAGAATGAGCCTATTTCCATAAAAAGTGGAGTGTTCCTTTAATAGCCTAATGATTTTTGGCATAAAAGAAAAATTGATCATTTTGACCCATACAATGTATTGTTGGCTATTGCTACAAACATACCCATGCTACTTAAGACTGGTTTTGTGGTCCAGGGTCACAAATAATAAAAATATTAAACAAAGTAAGAAATATTATTATAGTAATAATTACTATAGTAATAATTCACTATAGATTTTTTTCAAATGTTAAATTATTATGCTTTTATTTTGACTGCTCATGTGTGAAAGTATGTAAAAACACAAGGCCACTCTTAAACATGTAGTGCATATATTTAATTAATAATTAATTTGCAGAATTTGCGTTTTGATAATCATACTAAGCCATGTAGCGTTTTCGGTTTTACTCCGATTAATCGTGCAGCCCTCACAGAATCAAAATCAATCCCAACTGTGCTAATATGATGAAAAGAACTGTTTAACGCAGCTAAAATGTGACGGTACGGTTTGTCTCGTGTTGTAGCAAAGATTAATTTACTCCTCCTACTCCATATTACGAGGCTCAAGTTGGCTGGCCAACTATCACTGTTGAATATTTCGGAGCTTTTGGTGCCAGAATTAAAGAGAAAAACTCGACTCACAATGAGTCGTCTCCCTAAGAATGATGTGCCATGCACCGAGTACTTAATCTACTGCTACATCTCTCTGTTTCTCTACCTTCTTGTGTCCTTTACAATAAACCGTGATTTTCGCTAAATGTGTGAAGAATAAATGGTTATTTGTGGAGTAAAACAACAGACTCATCACTGTCCGTGCATTTCCTGTGTCCTGACTCTGCTGCTCCGTTTAATTAACACCTCTGGTGCTTCAAGAAAGGCCCTGTTATACCGTTAAAGTGCAAGGTCAATAACCTAGATCCCACGGGATCAAGCCAAAGTCCTCATTGGTGTATCCTGTACGTGAGCAGCAGATCATAATAACTTCAAAGCTCTGGTTCTTAGCCTTTTCACAGACCTTTGATTTTTCTTTCTCCATCTACCTTTTTTTTCCGCCTAACACTTTTCCCAGCTGAACTTTCTGTTTTCATCATTTATATAAACACTGAACTAAAAAATTTAAGAGTTCCAGGAAAAGACTATTAATTATGAGAAAACTGAGTCTTCACGAAGAGTTGTGATGGCAGCTTGTTTTAAAAAAGGCCTTGACGTGACAGCAGCGGCTTTGTCTTGGAAATTAAAGCTGATGTTATTGTTCTTCAAAGGTTGTGACAATTACTCAATGCTTTTGTCTTTCCATTTTGTAATATTTAATCACAATTACGTCAGTGTAAAAATCATAATGAGGCAACAGCTTCTTTTTCTCGAGTCGGAGGTGGCAAAAACACTCAGCCAATAGAAACGGCCACCTGCAAATTATGATTTCAGGCCATTTGCTACTTTGCCAATTATCATCAAAACTTCTGAGGGAAAGCATGCCAAGTGTATCCCAGAGAGAGAGGCTCCTCATGAATGTTTGAGCTGGAGAAGATGCCGTCTGAAGTGTCCTGACGGACTACATGCTTGCTCTCAGATCACTACACGGGAAAATGAGACCGATAGTGACAAATCTGTGCGAAGAGCCAATTTACCTGTAGCTACACTGTGGCTTCCAAAAATATGATGTCTTCCCTTGAAAAACTTGCCTCCACAAGATCTTATAAATAAAAATGAGCCGTGATCAAAACCCGATTTATATCAGCCTCTGTGAAAAAGCCTTGCGGAGGGGCAGAGTATGCCTGATTGCAGTTGCTGTGAATAGAGGCGGACTTGTTACAAACTTTTCAAAGTCAAGTGCTTCGTTCAGCAAAGGGAATGAGACATTAATTTTGGATTTACATATTACCTCCAGTCTTTGAATTCGAAGCACACAACAATCTTCAGTGATTAAAAAGCATTATTCTGCACTCACCGTGAAAGCCTAACGGTGCTAAATCAAGTCGCAATGGCATTATCTTGATGTTTTTAAGAGTTCAACATGTGTCATTCGCCTCTGATCTAGGAAAATCCAACCATTTTGTTGCCTTCAGCCTCCATTAACGCTTATATGTGGTTTGGATGATTTGGAGAAAAGCATTCTGATAGGCTAATTACAGCTCAGAAAGCCAATTTTCCCCTCTTCATACCATCTAACCCACTCAAGTCAGGGAAAAGGTGTAGGAAATAGAGCCCATCAGCAACTTCAAAGTGAATTTAAATAGCTCCATCAATACTTCCATTCAAACTCACTCTGGAAGTACTCACATACAGACACCTCTAGTGGGTTGGCTCTTTACACGTTGAGTTATGAGAAGGTAAAACAGTGTTTTCAGGGACAACACAGCCATCGTCAGGATAAAGGGAAGATGAAGAATCTGGGCCAGCTGTGAGATGCGTGCCAGTGGATTCGTGAAGACTTCTGGTTGCCAAAAGCAGAATTACACGGTCAAACACACACATGCACGCACTGAGAGAGGAAAAAATGCATTTGGACACTATGCAGACGGTGTTTCTTTAGATAGAAACAAGAGCCAACAGAAACAGACCGGCTTTTAAATCTAATCTGACATTTGGCGATAAGAACATTTACGCTATATTATGCGTTCTCTTTGCGGTGACGCAAAATTAAGCTTCGCCCTAGAGATGTTGATTTCGCCCAGAACAACACTTCCAAACATTACAGCGGTGAGTAGCGTCTTTTCTTTTCTACCTGGACAGTGATAGATGATTCATTAGGTTCATTTCGAAGCGAGTTAGCTACTCCTCAAGGATGGAGGAAGTTTTCATGCCAACAGTATCTTCGCCAGCTGGTTCAGTGACGCCAACGCTAAGACAAACTTAAACGTGAGATGTGCGTATCTGTGCACACAGATATAAAAGGGTGGCGGTGGGCCAGGCATAAAGTCATCGCGAGGACAGATTTTACAATGAACAGCTGTGGGGCTTTGCTGTAAAGTTTCTCACTGCCTCCCACACACTGCATAAAAGCACAATTATTCACCTATTATCTTTCACCTCATCACATTTCACTCTAGGACTTATATACTAGTTGTTTTTTGTTTAGCTAACACCTATAGTACACTGTTTGCAAAGTTATTCCCTCAGGACTGGCCTTGTAAATATCTAGTTTATATCTAATATCTAATTACATACTAGATAATGAGAATAACTTAAGGCAGTTCAGATGTTAGTTGTACTTTGTTTTATAAGATCTTGAGCCACACCACATAATTATTGACAGAACTGTGCATAACCCTTACTAATCACCTCTTTAATATAGCTGAACTATGTCCGATTATTACAGAAGTATGATAGAGTGCCATGAAATGTAGTAGGAATTGATTTTGCTCCTTAAATGGAGTGAGTGTCGTTACTGGCAAAAGGCCACAAACTGCTCTCAACTATGCTGTATTCGAAATGAAATAACATTGAATAAACTATCTCCTGCAGCTAATTGATCAATAACATGCACACAGTTTGACATTGTCAAACAATTTCAAGGTGTTTAATCTTAAAGAGCAAAATTCACATTAATATTCATACGGTAACGACATATGCCGCTCCTAACTAAATCATTCATTCTATTAGGATGCGCAATTTTTTTGAGATGTTGTGGCTAAAGTCAATTTAACCTGTAAAGGTCAACAATGCAAACCATCTAAACAGCACTCAGAGCAATCTAAGCCTACAAGCTAATTAAATACTCACACTAATTACCCATCCTGTCCTTCTCTTTCTCCTGTAGCGTGGTCAGCTCATTAACACAAGCTTGTCTACTCATTTCATGATAGATGAGTTGTTTTGCCTTTAGTGCCACTTCTTCATTGCTATTTATATATATATATATATATATATATATAGAGAGAGAGAGAGAGAGAGAGAGAGAGAGAGAGAGAGAGATTTCATGATGTGTTATCATTCGGCCATTTGGCGGCACTGAAAGGATCTTGCACATTTTGCTGATTATTGCTGCTTAAAATGGTCAATTATATTCATAATTATTCTTCCACATGGTTTTTCTGTGGTTTAGACAGCATAAATTAGCGCATATATATATATATATATATATATATATATATATATATATATATATATATATATATATATAGTGGTGGGCCGTTATCGGCGTTAACGTGCTGCATTAACGTGAGACTCATATCGCGCGATAAAAAAAATATCGCCGTTAATCTATTCTCAAAGTTGGGTCTAAACTACGCAAGATATGATGACTTTCACCTTGATATTTTAGCGCGGATGACGTATATCTAGTTGAATTGCACTGTAGGGGGCGAGAACGAGTCTTCAACTTCTGTGAAATTAGCACATCAAATGAGACGTGCTGACATGGATGCAGTTATGAAGCCGCTTCAGGGCAGGTGCGTGCGTTGCTAGACCCTTTTTACTGGGGCACGTGCCCCAGTGAAAATCTGCTGTGCCCCAGTAAAATCTCAAGTTTGAGTTATAATTTACTTTGATAATCCCGAAATAAAGACATTAAACTATACGCAACAACTGAATTGACGCTTCTAAAAGCAACGCAGTTTATTGGAAGACTATGCACGCAGATAGGCTATCCATGCCCGCGCGCCTGTGTATTTTACGGAAACGCGCACGTCGTACAGCCTTTTGCGCAGAAGTACTTGGTTACACAAGTTTGTATAGTTAATTGTGTTGTAAATGCAATTGTCAAGCAGTTTGTAATGCATTTTGGAAACAGGAGATGAGCACCTGGTCTAATGCGCCACCTGGCTTGAGAAACCCGTTCTCAAAGACTTACTTTTAGTCATTATTTGGGTAGCACACATATTCTGAATGCCTTCATCAGAATTCAAATTAGCCATTTTAATCTAGATTAATCTAGATTAATTTCAAGATTTAATCTAGATTAATCTAGATTAAAAAAATTAATCTATGCCCACCACTAATATATATATATATATATATATATATAGATATAGATATATAGATATAATCTTAGTCACTAGTACCTGTATCTACCACATCGTTTTAGTCCCACGTTAAATTTTTTTTCAAAAATCGAAGATTACAAGATTAAAGTCGAAATTACGAGAAATATTTCAAGAATAAGTGGAAATATTTAGACAATAAAGTCCAAATTTTGAGAATAAAGACAAAATATTTTGAGAATAAAGTCAAAATGACAAGAATAAAGTCGAAATTATGAGTAATGTTGCGAGAATAAAGACAATATTTTGAGAATAAAGTCAAAGTTACGAGAATTATTTGTAGCAATTACGAGATTAAAGTTATAATATTTTAAGAGTATATTCTAACCTTTTGTGCATACAAACTGCTCGGATTGGGAGAACCAGGAGATATTCCAAAGTCTCAGCTTTCAAAATCTGTCAGTTTTATAGCGAAATACAAACAATATGTCTATTACAAATATGTTTTTTACGCTCTTTAATATGACAGATCACTCTATTTGCCTCAGATGTTTTTGCAGAGTAGGTGCTGGGATTTTCACAAAGAAAACAGTATTAATTTAATGAAACAAATGTCATTCTAATCAAAAACATAATTGATTCACATGAATACAACAAATGATGTTTGATTAAACAAGGTTCAGGAGGAGCACGATCAGATAATCAACCCATTCGGCACAGGTGCAACCTGTTTAACCAATCATTCAATCAGCGCATCCTCTATATATTACCAGCCGTCTTACCTCCATCCAGCGATAGTTTCTTGGCATTCGGTTTGGCGTTGGTCAAAATATTACAGTCAAAGACTAAACCTGTACCGGGGTTTTTGGATCATCCGTTGCAATCTGTCGGCCTTAGATTGACTTCGCCTCGCTCGACACCACTAGTACCGCACGAGACCCGGCTTTCGAGCGTCGCAGCGACAAGCCTCAGACCAGCCTGGGTCGCGCCCTACTTCTCACCGCAGCAAACCCAACTCGCTTCCCGCTTTGGTTCAACTATTCACCGCTGCCTTTTCCGGCCGCAGCGCTTCATGTAGTCAGACCACCAGGTCTCGTAGCAGTCGCTAGCGAGAGACGGGCCGTGTTGTTAATTATTTTTAGGTAAGTTTAGTGGACGGTATACGGCGTATACCCACTATTTAAAATCCCTTTTGATGTGCATTATTCAGTAACGTTAGTGTTCCGCATTAGCCAAAATCATGACAGTCTACCACATCCAGTCATATGTGAATAAATGTAAATATTCGCTAAAGACAGTGATAATGCAGCCAGGACCGTGGCGCCGGCTTGCTATGAAATGTATTTGATGATTGCGCTTAATACGCCCGCTCCCTAGTCATTTGAATCACTACAAAAACAACACCTTACAAAGAAAACTAGTAAGATTTTTACGATCAAACGTTTCTTAAACCAGCGAACCCCTGTAAACATTTTAGTCCAAGGATCCAGTAATGCGTTCAAATAGAAAGTTAAAAACGAAATTCATAAATGAAGCATATGGCCACTTCTCAGGCATTACTACACCACTTGTTAAGCCGCTAAAGGCAGTCAGTTGTTGCTAAAAGCCGATAAACAATGCGATGCATAATTTGTTCATGTCATTTCGTAACCAGAACACAAATGAAATTATTAAACTTTTCTGTGCGTGATGTTTCAGTATTGTAGCTTGGTTTTTAAATTACACATTGTACTCCGAGATAAATAAGATACAGATTATAGAAAATACGTTAAACTGTGTTCTTAAATTAACAATTTTGAAGTGGCAAACTAACAACTAAGGCGCATCATAAGGCAACCATTAATATTTTTGTTGAGTTCAACTATAGCAACCTACCGGTATTTAGACTTTTTTCACACACACACAGTCTCAAGGTAAAGTTTGTTCCGCTACAGGTCTGCTCCTGTCGTATGCCCTCGTTTAAAATAATGCCTCTTACCTTTTCTGTTTTTCAAAGTGTTGTTATCAACAAAGACACGTTTTACTAGTTTGTAATATATATGTTCATTCAGGCTGCTGACCGCTGCAAAATAATATGCTCAATAGCGCCAGCTGGTTTCTGTTTTCAAACTCTGGTCAATTTGAGCGTGTTTTCTCAATTTACTCCGTTAAATTATTACAGCATTTATATCCAAATGCACATTTTTCCAAAGAATAAATTATACTTCTCCTGTCGATGCATAAATTTAAGAAATAAGCTTAACAAATTGTATTATGATTTTGTCATGTTTATTCCTGGGCGCATTATTCAACGTACATTCACACTGTCACGTTAATAATGCGAAGGAGAGCTCGTACTATACACAATATTTTAATAATAATAATAATAATAATAATAATAAAAAAAAAATAAAAAATAAATAAATAAATAAATAAAGTCATAACGCACAGCCAGCACAAATAGACAGAACGGTAAATAATGTACTTGATTATAAGCACCCATGTTCAGAATTAATAGATACAGTATCTATGATGACCCAAAGCCGACAACGTTTTAGAAGAAATGTTTGCTCTTTGAAGAAGTAAAACATCGGTATGTATCATAGCACCACAAACCACTCCCCTTTCCCGTGACCCAAAGCTAAAACAGCGAAAACAAACATAAGGCTGCCTCCGCAAGCTGTAAAGGCTGCACAGACTCTCCAGCATTTTCTTCCGCACATCTCAAGCTTCAGTGACCTACAGCTACAGCAGCCGAAACAAAAGCGAAGTTGCTTCCGCTTGCAACAAGCCTTAACATCTCAGTGTTTTCCTCCCGTTACTTCTAATCCCTTTTCCTTTTCAGTGGCCTACAGCTCCCATAGCAGACGCTAGTGCGAGGCCGCTTTCACTTGCTGTGCAGGCTACACAGGCTCTTCAAGATGTCTCAAACCGTACTCGCTTCCCAATGAAGGAGGCATGAGGCTGTCTGTGTTTGCAACTTAGGCCCACACATCTCAGACTTTTCCTCCTGTTACTAATAACCTCTTTCTTTTCAGTGGCATCCAGCTCCCATAGCAGACACTAGCCCTATTTAAGTATGAGGCTACCTCCCTGACAATTGCGGCCCATGCTCCTCTCCCTCACAGCTTTCTACTTCATTCAAAATAATGTTGTCTTTCTCCAGGTCAAGTTCTGGCTCTTAAGCATCAGGATGAAGCAGGTCATCAGCAAGCCTAGGCCGCGCCCCAGACTCGGCCACTCCTCACACTGCACGCTATCATGGCTTTTTCTCCTATATTTCCCATGCCTTTCCTTCTATCTCCTGCAGCAGACGCTAGAGTGAAGCTGCCTCCACTGGCCGCTCAAGACCTCTTACTCTTACCCTCCTGCTACTCCTTTTCCCTATCAGTAACCAGGGGCTAATCCATGCGTGAGGCTGCCTCCACAAACTGTTATGGCACCGCCCTATCTTCATTCTGATCCTTCTTTTCAATCTAAACCTTGGTATTATTCACAGCAGTCCCACTACTTACTCCACTGAATGCTGTCGCTCTGGAACCACCCCCTGGGCCTAATATCATCAAGTTCCAGATTCTTGCAAAAAATTCAGAGCACTGGATCTGGAGGCGGGCCAATCGCCAACCCCAGTACCTCACTATTCGCAACTCATATTCCCATAACTCATCCCTTGAAACCGCTCCTTGACACGTCACTCGACTTTATCCTCCAAGCAATTTCTTTGGCTTGGAGATTTTCGGAAACCACAATAACGTCTAAATTCAACGGCATCAGATTTACTACGAAAGGCTACTACATTGACATTTAACCTCCTTTCTCTAATTTAACTTTATCACACCCCTTTTATTACTTTCAATTTGGGGACGCGCAAGCTAAATCTGCACTGTATCCTCAATTTGTCGTCGACTCCAACCACCCCGTTGTATGTTAAATTTAATCATTGTCACCACCAGCCGTCAAATTCAATTTCTTATTTAGCATCGGACGGGGCTCCCCCTTCCGGTGCAGCAGGGCCGCGGCTCCCTTCGGTCACGGCGTGAGCCCTCCGTCTGTCATTCGGGTTACGCTGCCTACTCGACGGCGGATGTGCTCTCCCTGCCGGTGCAGCAGAGTCGTGGCTCCCTTCGGTCGCAGTGGGAACCCCTCATCCGACGCTCGTCGCCTCGCAAGGGGGTCTCTCCCTTCCGGTGCAGCAGAGCCGCAGCTCCCTTCGGAAGAAGTGAGAGTCCCTCCATCAATCGCCTATTTTATTGCCTATCCAGCATCGGACGGGGCTCCCCCTTCCGGTGCAGCAGGGCCGCGGCTCCCTTCGGTCACGGCGTGAGCCCTCCGTCTGTCATTCGGGTTACGCTGCCTACTCGACGGCGGATGTGCTCTCCCTGCCGGTGCAGCAGAGTCGCGGCTCCCTTCGGTTGCAGTGGGAGCCCTCCATCCGACGTGCCTCGCAAGGGGGACTCGCTCTTCCGGTGCAGCAGAGCCGCAGCTCCCTTCGGAAGAGGGTCCCTCCATCAATCGCCTTATCTTTATCGCCTATTCAGCATCGGACTGGGCTCCCCCTTCCGGTGCAGCAGAGCCGCGGCTCCCTTCGGTCGCAGCGTGAGCCCTCCATCCGACGCTCCCCTCAAGGGGGACTCTCCCTTCCGGTGCAGCAGAGCCGCAGCTCCCTTCGAAAACAGTGAGAGTCCCTTCATCAATCGCCTATTTTATTGCCTATCCAGCGTCGGACGGGGCTCTCTCTCTTCCGGTGCAGCAGGGCCGCGGCTCCCTTCGGTCGCAGCGGGAGCCCTCCATCCGACGCTCCCCTCAAGGGGGACTCTCCCTTCCGGTGCAGCAGAGCCGCAGCTCCCTTCGGAAGCAGTGAGAGTCCCTTCATCAATCGCCGATTTTATTGCCTATCCAGCGTCGGACGGGGCTCTTCCGGTGCAGCAGGGCCGCGGCTCCCTTCGGTCGCAGTGTGAGCCCTCCGTCTGTCACACGTTACGTTGCGTACTCGACGGCGGACGGGCTCTCCCTCCCGGTGCAGCAGAGTCGCGGCCCCCTTCGGTTGCAGTAAGAGCCCTCCATCCGACGCGCCAACCCCCGCCTCGCAAGGGGGACTCTTCCTTCCGGTGCAGCAGAGCCGCAGCTCCCTTCGGAAGCAGAAGGGGTCCCTCCATCAATCGCTTTATTTTTACACATTCACCATCGGAATGGGCTCCCCCTCCCGGTGCAGCAGGGCCGCGGCTCCCTTCGGTCGCAGTGTGGGGCCTTCCGTCTGTCACACGAGTTACGCTGCGTACTCGGCAGCGGACAGACTCTCCCTCCCGGTGCAGCAGAGTCGCGGCTCCCTTCGGTAGCGTGGGGGCCCTCCATCCGACGCACCTCGCAAGGGGGACTCTCCCTTCCGGTGCAGCAGAGCCGCAGCTCCCTTCGGAAGCAGTGAGGGTCCCTCCACCAATCGTCTTTATTCATATAAAAAAAAAAAATAAAAAAAAAAATAAAAAAAAAAAATAAAAAAATAAATAAATAAAACAAAACCCGCCTCGCAAGGGGGACTCTCCCTTCCGGTGCAGCAGAGCCGCAGCTCCCTTCGGAAGCAGCGAGGGTCCCTCCATCAATCGTCTCATCTTATTGCCTATTCAGCATCGGACTGGGCTCCCTCTTCCGGTGCAGCAGGGCCGTGGCTCCCTTCGGTCGCAGCGTGAGCCCTCCGTCTGTCAGCCGAGTTACGCTGCGTACTCTACAGCGGACGGGCTCTCCCCGCCGGTGCAGCAGAGTCACGGCTCCCTTCGGTCACAGTGGGAGCCCTCCATCCGAGGCACCTCGCAAGGGAGACCCTCCCTTCCGGTGCAGCAGAGCCGAAGCTCCCTTCGGAAGCAGTGAGGGTCCCTCCACCAATCGCCTCATTTTGCCCATTTCAGGGTCGGACTAGGCCCCCTCCTTCCGGTGCAGCAGAGTCGTGGCTCCCTTCGGTCGCAGTGTGAGCCCCCTATCCGTCGCTCGAGTTACGCTGCGTACTCGACGACGGGTGGGCTTTCCCTCCCGGTGCAGCAGAGTCGCGGCTCCCTTCGGTCGCAGCTAGGGGGCCACATCCGACCATCGAATCGTTTATATAAAAAAAAAAAAAAAAAAAAAAATTGGCACTCTCCTCCTTTTCCTTACATAAATTTAGTTCTACGCATATTTTGGGGGGGCTACCTAAATTTCTTGCTTTGTGGCAGCTGTCCTATGCATAAAAGCTTCTTTGGGGAGTTCTCTGGTTCCGGCCTGTATTCCGGCCCGGAACCCTTCCCCCGGACAGCACGCCAAAATATGCTTAATGCTCGCTCAAGCAGATTAGATGTAAGGGCGAACTCGTGAAATGATGTTTGATTAAACAAGGTTCAGGAGGAGCACGATCAGATAATCAACCCATTCGGCACAGGTGCAACCTGTTTAACCAATCATTCAATCAGCGCATCCTCTATATATTACCAGCCGTCTTACCTCCATCCAGCGATAGTTTCTTGGCATCCCTCCTCCACCCCTACTCCCCACTTCTAATCTGTTTCGATCCTACACTAGCAGGGGGAGTTCTCTGGTTCCGGCCTGTATTCCGGCCCGGAACCCTTCCCCCGGACAGCACGCCAAAATATGCTTAATGCTCGCTCAAGCAGATTAGATGTAAGGGCGAACTCGTGAATCTATCCCGCTACATTAAAGAGTGTAAAAAAGACATAATTGCAAGGCACATTGTTTGTATTTCACTATAAAACTGACACATTTTGAAAGCTGAGACTTTCTTTTATATTTAAAATAGAAAAAGCACAAAGCTTATTGCTATTGGGTGGCTGGCACACTACAAATAGGTCCTAATGAATGCAATCAAAGATAGAGAGTTTAACACATAGCCTATATTTAAAAAATATTCCGGTGGCCTGGCAACTTCTCCTGGTGCTCCCAATCTGGGCCATTTTCATGCGCAAGCTGTACTCTCAAAATATTATAACTTTAATTGCTACGATATAATTTTTGTAATTTCGACTTTATTCTCAAAATTTTGACTTTTTTTTTGTAATTTTTTGTATTATTATTATTATTTTTGCTTAGTCACTTTTAAATTAGTGCTTCAGAAAAGGTTATACATTTCCTCTACATGCCAGTGCACCACATGCAGATCTTTTTATTTTTTTATTTTTTAGGTGTTTACCTCTCAGTTAGCACCCTGGAGGAGCCTCAGGAGCTCTGACACAATTTGAATACTGATTACTGTTATTACCTATAAATGATAAATCATGTTAAAATATGAATAATGTGCAGTGATTTTTTAAAACACATGTATATTTTATTAGAGATTAGTGGCAGGCATGTTCATATACGGTACTCTGATGGTTCTGTCTTCTCCATAAATTGCCCTTGGTTGAAAGAAACATTTTCTCATAAGAGGACAGGGGAAACTTTTTTTTCCTTTCCCATGAAAACAGAAACTCAAGCATTGAATCACTTGCTGGGAATATAGGAATACACTAGTAAACTAGGCAGTAGACTGCAATTTCATGCATCATAATAATTCCCACTATTGCTTCTCAGAAGTCATCAGCAGTTCAGCTGCTTGCTTTTTCTTCCGGGAATACATACCACCAAATTAATAAGATGAGTTAGCAATGAATTGGAAAAGTTCTTCGTGGAACTGAATTGTGTGATAATGAAAATGGTATAGGAAATAAGAATCTTCCAGGAGAACACTGAAACCGTTATCTCCTGCTGAGTTGATTTAATAAAAACAGAGGATGGTGCGATGGCTAATCTGTCTAATAGCATCCGCACTTTCAAAGAAACACATCTCTCTCTCTTCATATCTGTGGTGTAAAATGAAGATCTTGTTCATTTAAAGCCATAAAGGGAGAGAGGGGAAAAACAGCAGGTATCATTATTTGGTGTAAAAGTGGTTTCCGATGGGCTTTATCTTTCAAATAACATTGACTTGTGAAGGGTTGACAAGAGCCACTCATGACAAAATGTGAAGGTCCCAGAGGCTCGAGACATGAGAGTGGAAAGGAATTAGGGATGCGCCATTGTAAAGCACTACAGCTATATAATCACTAATGCTCTCCTTTTCGTCTCTTCATAAAAAAAAAAATTGAATTTCACCGGAATAACTCTAGCATTTTTCACTGATATTGGTGTGTATGGTCATTTGAGACCCTTTAAATTACATAAAACATCTAGTGAATGCATCACAAATGATCTGTTGAAAACTGGGACCCACACTTTTCTGTGAAAAAAAAAATCATGCAATCTGTTTTGTTTGTTATACAAGTTAATGTCCTTGCGCTTTACATTCTATGTTATACAAATACTGTACATATTTTTGAGTTTTTAACCTTACAATTATCTATTTTCAGACTGATGTCTTTTAGGCCCTATTATATTTTCAAAAATGAACTGCATCCTGCATATAGCACAAAATGATTACTAATCTTGCATTTACGCTTTGAAGGAACTGGCTTGTTTTGAAAGATCTCTCAGGGGTTTCACTCGAGCTGTTTGCTTTGATGCTGTTAGCGGTAGACGGCCGTCAGAGGAGGATTTTCACAGCCTCCTCACAGATTTGTTAAAAATGAATGTAACAAATAAAGTGATAATTGTTGTAATCAGTTTGCCAAATGGATGAAATAGATGAATCAGATACAAATAATGCAAAAAAAAAAATAGTGTTTTTTTCTTCATGCATGGTAACCCATGAGAGTTTTTAGTTGCTGCTCAAATGCTAGAGAAGAAAAGCATAAACACGTTGCTTATTACCAAACTGACTTGGAAAGTACCATATTCATGTGAGAAAACAGAAAAAAAGCCATCTTTTGAATATTTATAAACACGGTTAAACAACATGGAGGTAATTTGAATAGCAATAGAAACAAATCAGGAAAAAAAAAACAATTATTTTATTCAGTTTACTGTAAATTGTCATTTTACCCTAAATTTGTTATTTTATTTGCAATATATATTTGTAATAAAGGGATAGTTCACCCAAAAATAAAAATTCTGTCATTATTTACTCACCCTCATGTCATTCCAAACCAGTAAGAACTTCCAACTTCCAGTACGAACGTTCATCTTTGGAACACAAATACCTTAATTTATCTTAATTTTTGATGAAATCTGAGAGCTTTCTGACCCTAGACAGCAACGCATCTACCATGTGTAAGGCCCAGAAAGGTAGTAAGGCCATTGTTAAAATAGTCCATTTGCAATCATTGGTTCAACCTAAATTTTATGAAGCTACGAGAACACTTTTTGTATGCAAAGAAAACATGTGTGCCTAAGAGCATGATTATCAGCAAAACCATTTTGATCAACATTGATTTACATACAGTATTAGTCTTCCTGAAAAAATTCTCACAGGCCTTCGCTGGTTATTACCTGGTGTAATTTCCTTTACTTTGTATATTTACCATCTGTCTTTTTACTTTGCTCTTGCTTACTTACAGTGAAGAACATAAATGAAAAACTGAGTGACAGTTGACCGTTTAACCTCAGTATATGAAAGCTCCTCTGCTGATATCGCAAGATGCTTTTCCCTTCACAGACGCACAGTGCTTCACTCTGAAGTGCGTCTTAGATATGATATTGCGAGGTAATGCCATGATAACGTAAGAGCTGATAGACCCTTACGATAGCACTTGGTTAGTTGGTAGAGTCAGCTGAAGTGAATAGAGTGATGCTGCAGGTGTCAGATCTCATGAGAACATGACTAACAGGCACTTGTCAGGAAAAACAAAGCAGAATTGGAAGCAAAAACAGAATTGCTATTACTTTTCTGTAATCTGCAAACAGTAGCAAAATGTTACTGGTTGGTATAGTAAAGAGTGTCTGTAATGTCCATGTTATTTTCAAGATGTGTCTTAGTAGTGTGTGGACACAACCCTACAATAATAAAAATGGGCGTACGATGTCCCCGTTAAAGTGAAATTACTTACAAGTTACAAAATGTCCTTGGTTGCAAATACATATGCTTTTAGCATATAAACTTAATAGAGACCTCTTATATCATTAGAACAGAGTCAGCTAGAGACACCTTGGGTTTATTCCAAACACGGTGAGACAGCGTTTAGCTTTTATGCCAACAAATGCAGCTGAGACCAGCTTCTAGAAAACCTCAGATGTGCTCTCAGATGTATGACATTTTAAAAAGTTTCTGTTATGTTAAAGTTACCATTTTGTTTGTGGTTATCATTATGCTGATAAGTGAAGCTTGTTGTTAGGTAGTGGGTGGCTACTTGATTTTGCATCCTTCAGTCAACAAGAAGTCATTTATTATTTGTTGATTACAAACATTTGCTAAAGAAGCTGTTTGAATCATGCAATAACAATTAAGATTTCAAATTACTCTTTACAAGTAATTAGTTGCATGTATAATGTATTGACAAACGACTTTAAGCTCTTTTATTGGTATTCGATATTGGTAGTCTTTACTCAACATATGGAATGTAATCTACCTAAAAAACCTTTACTACACACTAAAATGCTAGGTTAAAAACAACCCAACTTGGGTTATTTTGCAACCCAGTGCTGGGTAAATATTGCACAGAACACATTTTGACTTAAATGTTTTTACCCAACATGTTGGCTTGTTTTATTTAATTATTGATGGCTTAAAATGGGCTGGAAATTTAAAATCATACACAGAATTAGGCAACAGCAATAATCAAAAGATGAACATTAATTATGAAGGAAGAACAACCATTGACAAGACAAGACAAATTGAATTTATTTGGTTGGATACAGCATAGTTAACAATATTACATACATTTGAGGTCGTTTAACAATCAGTTTAAAAATAAAGAATGGAACATTTAAAAGTAGCATTTCAATTTAAGTGTATTTAACCATTGTCTGTAATCACTTTTCATTGAAATATCATGCCGGTGTGTCACCGAAATCTTATTCTGTGATATAAGGAAAGGAAGGAAAGGACATGAGGCCAAGTATGGTGACCCATACTCAGAATTTGCATTTAACCCATCCAAGTGCACACACAGAGTAGTAGTGAACACACACCCGGAGCAGCCATATTGCTATCGCTGCGGCACCCAGGGAGCAGGTGGGGGTTCGGTGCCTTGCTCAAGGGACTCACCTCAGCTGTGGTATTGAGGGTGGAGAGAGTGCTGTATATTCACTCCCACCACCTACAATCCCTGCCAGACCTGAGACTTGAACCTGCAACCTTTGGGTTACAGGTCAGACTCTCTAACCATTAGGCCACAGCTGCCCCATAGGCTGCTGTTTGGCAGGGGAACTGTGAACCTCAGACCACCGCCTCTCGTTTGACTCCTAGCTGAAAGATGTCGTAACTGACTTCATAACCTGCCCATAAACCCATAAAGAGTACTGAGATTAGAGAACATATTTTAACATCAAATTAAATTAAATTTAGTATTATAACGAATAAAATTATTTGCAAGGCAAAAGGCATTTCCATCATGCAAAATGACCACTGTTGACGGACATCTCATCCTTGTATGTTGCGTTGCAAAATAATAGAATTTACAGCATAGTAAAGACTTTATAAAAAAATATATATGTGTGTACAAACCTTTATTTTGCAGAGGCACTGATAATCGTTCTCCTCTGTAGAGGACACAAAAGCCAGCGCTCTGACTATAACTCAGCAGCTGGGTTGTTTCGTCAGAGAAGGGCTCAACTCAGCATTAAAAATGACCCAACAGCTTAGTTAAAGAAAAACTACCCTGGGTTAAAAAATTAAAAACAACCCAATAAAATGACCCAACAGGCTGAGCATTTTTTAGAGTGTAGTTATAGCATGAAATAAATATGAACGAACATCAAAAGTTATATCTTGTTTCAGCCGCGTAAAGATGTTAATACACATAATTTTTCAAGCTCAAGTCCACTGACGTTAATTTACTCTCCTGTCTGGTTTGTTTGACAGACAAAAATGGCAGATTCTGCATGTTTGTTTAGATCACCTGTCAATCAAACTCATTAAACTTATACTGATTAGATTCTATAGGTTTGCTTTTACAGTGAGTGTATTCTCTAAATACTGCACTGTACTGCACTTATATTTCATTTCACTACATAATTTCATGATGTCAGTTCTGTCATGACAACTCTCTGAAAAGTTTAGCATGGTAATGGATATGACAATGTTAATGTATTTGGTCTTGTTGGAATAGATCTGCTACGCTGCTGAATTGCTGCTGCCGTTGGTTATTGCTGTAGTTGTAGATTATTGCTGCTGCTGCTGCTGCTGTAAGCAAGTACAGAACTTGCTACTGCCAGAGCATATGGTGATACGGTGTTGTATTTAAGACATACTGCTGCTGCACAAACAGCATAAAAATAACCCATAGCAGATCTATACAGGTGGAGCTGGGGAAGGTGGGGGGTTTCAGAGGAACTCTGAAAGCGCACTGCCAAATGCTCAAGTGAATGCTACCAGCCATTTAAATAGCTGCAAGCTGCAAGCTCATTGGTTGCATATGCAACATGAACCAATTAGCTTGTGCCAAGTCGTATAACTCTGTGATATCATCAGTTACGTTAACAACCCATCAGCCTGCATCATCTAGAGTTTCATGGCAGAGCTAGGTATTTCATTTATACTTTTTTTGTTCCATTTATTTTAATTCATTTTCAAATTAACATTTAATTTCTTCCTCATTTATTTTGCATTACAGAGGGAACTTCTCTTAACCCCTGCAGCATTACTTGATAGTACTTAGCAGCTCTGATGAATGCCATCTTCCACTAGTCCCTCTCACAAATCCGGGATTCAGCATAAGATATGTGTTATGTGCCTCTAATTTTATACCCTGGCTTCTCTTATTCGCTCTAATGCTGCCGGCACATGGGGCATAGATAATGGTTTAAATGCAGATAATCTATAAAAAGCCTTAAAACTTCTGTGTTTGTTTTTCAAAGGACATGATTTAACAGGATCATCTCTTTATTTTCTTGGAAAATGCATCCACAGTATTTGTGTAAGATAATTGGATATTAGGCACCCCAGTGAGACTGTAATATTGATGAGGAATTGGCGTTCTTAGTTTTCGAGCTTTCAATATCTGCAGGTATACAGGGAGCAGTAATGCAGTTAGTATAAACATGAATTTTAACATTCTGTAATACAGTTTTCCAGGAGACCAGTTTGTGGTAATCATGCAGTGAAGGACCGTTTGGGGAGGGAATAATTAAAAGGGAGACGGAATAATCTAAGGTCAAATAGTTAATGTAGCATCAGTGATTTTTCCCTAACTGTTGGCTTGATTACATGAAGATTAGTGATGGCTGACAGAATTTTGTTTTTCCGTTCCAATTCAAATCCCAGAAACTCCCTAACAGGGGACAATGCTGAAGAAAAAGGATCATTACACTCTAAATAGCTAAATAATACATTTATTTTCTGTTACAAGCAAAATAAGCATGCTGGTAAAGAATTAGTTCACTTCCAGAATAAAAATTTCCTGATCATTTACTCTGCCCCATGTCATCCAAGATGTTAATGTCTTTCTTTCTTCAGTCGAAAATAAATTTTAGGTTTTTGAGGAAAACATTCCAGGATTTTTCTCCATATAGTGGATTCAATTGGGATCAAGAGGTTGAAGGGAGGGAATAATTAAAAGGGAGACAGACAAATCTCAGGTCAAATAGTTATTGTAGCATCAGTGGTTTTTCCCTAACTGTTGGCTTGATTACATGAAGATTAGTGATGGCTGACAGAATTAGTTTTTTTCCGTTCCAATTCAAATCCCAAAAACTCCCTAACAGAGAACAATGCTGAAGAAAAAGGATCATTACTGTCACAGTTATTGCAGGATGAGGAGTGTAGATGATGAGACAGGAACCGGCGTAAAGTAAACACTGCTATTTATTTGAAAAGCAAACGTAAAACATGGAGCACAAACAGACAGAAGTAACGTTTATCGACGGACACTGGGGTGTGAACTGACACAGACTTAAATACACAACAAACAGGGCGTGGTTACAAATGAGATAACAGGATGACGAGGGGGAAATACAAATATGGGCATGACTGAACCAAAAGAACATGAACCAAAAGGGGGAGACAAGGACTAAACCATTTGAATAGGAAACATGGGGGAAATACACTAGGAAAACATGACAGAAACACAACTAAATCCTGACAATTACACTCTAAATAGCTAAATAATACATTTATTTTCTGTTACAAGCAAAATAAGCAAGCTGGTAAAGGATTAGTTCACTTCCAGAATAAAAATTTCCTGATCATTTACTCAGCCTCATGTCATCTAAGAGGTTCATGACTTTCTTTTTTCAGTCAAAAAGAAATTTTAGGTTTTTGAGGAAAACATTTCAGGATTTTTCTCCATATTGTGGACTTCAGCAGGGATCAAGAGGTTGAAGGTCCAACTTTAACTGCAGCTTCAAAGGGCTCTTTGGTAGAATGTTTTCCTTAAAACCCTTAATTTCTTTTTGCCTGAAGAGATGAACATCTTGGATGGCATAGGGGGTGAGTAAATTATCAGAAATATGTATTCTGGAACTGAACTAATCCTTTAAGGAAACAGCTGAGAACGTCCAGGATATCCATAATATAAGAAATCCTACCTTTCCTTAGAGGTAAAGATGTACAGCCAATTTACACTGGTTCAATTGTGTCTTTACATTGACAAACATAGTGTTATGTGTTTAGATAAGGTTATCAATATAAATCAATAGTTGAATATATTAAGCTATCTCTGCTGGAGATTTGTTTAAATCATTTCGAACAGACTGCAGATTCAGCTGGACTCCACTGGGCCAATGTTTGACAAAGTCCTCAGTAATGCAGCATAGTCTTAGATAGGATTAGGATCTATGTTCAGACTAGTGCTGTTAAGATCTTAATGGTGTAGCCCATGCAGGCCAAAAGCAGAAGGGTATAAAATGCCTTATTTTGAGTGTATCTGCAACAGTTTTGTTCACAGATGTAATGAAAATTGGGTTGTCACTCCTGTAAATAACCAAACTCACCGAGTACAGACCTCTCAGAAGAAGAGTGACAACTGCATTTACCCGTTCTGTGCTCATGGCCTTTGTTTATAAACAATTCTTGTCAAAATGTATTGGACACTGAATAAATGAACTTGGAGGCATGTGAAGTCATTGTGCTCAAGCCAGATTTTATGTAATTCATTCATTGTTCAGGTGTGGTCCCTGGAGTTTTGTTTCTGAAATGGACTCTGGCGGATGAATGATTTTGTTTAATGCATTTTATGTCAACTCCAACATCAGTTGTTTGGATTTGCTTGCTTTTATTTAGGTAACATTTGACCTTGTTGTCTGTTTCACTGTGGAGCTGCAAAGCCTGAAGGTGTGTAGACACCTACTGTATTGACTAGATGTATTATGTGTCTATCTTTCGAAATCCCAGAGAATCATACTGTAAAAATGTGTAAAACTTGGCACAGAAATAGTGGAGAGTTGAAGCTAGTCAATCTTACAAGTTTTATAATCTGCCTTATAAAATCTTGTTGTGAAACCAGCGTAAGTTTTACATACATTTCTGCTTATAACTTGAACTATGAAGTCTACAAATAATTATTTTATCTTTACCCACCTGGTTTTGTCAGAAGACAATCTTCAAACCTTTTTTGAGAGCTTTTACTTTTACATAGGCATATTTGTAAATTCATAATTTATTCATTTATAACTATCTTTTAATATGTAATTCTTCTAAGATTAGTCAACAAACCCTACTTATTTCTTTTTTTTAAGATTTTATTTTATTGAATTTTTCAGTTTTAAACACAAAGAACACACACACACACACACACACACACACACACACACACAGAACACACAGCTCTGTCTCGGACAACAGTCACACTATGAATCTATAAACAATGCAACAGTAACGATATAGCATTACAGATTTGGAGAGAGAAAAAACAAACAAACAAACAAACAAACAAACAAACAAACAAACAAACAAACAAAGACGACAACCTAGAAGCTGTAAAATGACCAGTAAGGGTGCCAAAAAAAAATAGAGAATTTTTGACAATTTAAGTCTCAGAGGAATCCACAGGGTCCGGGTGGCTAGTTAATTTGTCCAAGTGTTCAAGAAATAAACCCCAAACGCTAGAAAATTTTTCAATGGAGTAAGTTCTCAAAAATCTCAGTCTTTCTATCTGTATAACCGAAATCATATCTGTAATCCACATTTGGAACGAAGGGGGTAAAGGTGACTTCCAGTTTTTGAGCAAAAGTCTCTTAGCCACAGTCATACCCAAAGTTAAAGACTGCTGGAGTGCCTCTGGAAGGAGAGAAGTGTGTTGTGAGAAACCAAAAATAGCAAGTTCTGCATCAGGTGGTAAAGGCCTATTATAAGCTTTAGAATACCAGTCAAATATACTTGACCAAAATGTATACAACAAAGGACAAAACCATAAAGCACATCATCACACATAGGTGACACAGAGGGAAACATTTCATGCAGTTTGGCCTTAGTGTAATGCAAGCGATGGACAACCTTAAATTGGATCAGTTGATGTCTACTATTAACTGAGCAGGTCCATATCACCTGTAAACATTTATCCCACATATCTTCAGAGAGCTCCACTCCCAAGTCTTTCTCCCAATCCAATTTAAATTTTTCGGTGAGAGCTGTAGTACAGCTTTCAAATAAACACACACATTTGGAGATAAGATGTCTGGAGTCTGGATGTCTGAAGGATGCAAAGCTTCCGTCAACATAAAGGCCTATAATAGAATCTAAACCCTTCTCACTCCAGTCGGAGTAAATTCTATCGGTCAAAGGGGGCAAAAATGAATGATTGTGGCAAATTGGTGTATGAACAGAGGTCTCTGGTAAAGATAAGACTTTCCTCACCTGATTTAAAATTTTAACTGAGTTTTTTAACACAAAGTTTAATTTGTTCAGCAATGAAGGCTTATTCAACTTTGAGAATAACATGGCCGCTAAAGAGGTACCAACGGCTTGGTCTGACTCCATTTGTACCCAGAGGGGGGCTTCAGGGGTCAGTTTAGCAGGAGTTCCTTCTGCCCAGTACATTAGAGCCCGAATATTAGCAGCCCAAAAATAATGCCTAAAAACTGGCATACCCAGTCCCCCCGCTGACTTGTGTTTTTGTAAGTGAATTTTAGAAATTCTATGTGTCTTATAGTTCCAAACATAAGAAAAGATTACAGAGTCCAGTTCCTTGAAAAAAGCAGAGGTAAGAAAAACAGGGAGATTTTGACAGAGATAAATAAATCTTGGAAGAGAAACCATTTTAATTGAATTTATACGTCCAATCATGGATAAAGGGAGAACTTTCCAAGTCTCTATATTGCTTTTAAGTTTAGAAAGAAACTCTAGGAAATTCAGCTTATGTAATAATTTTGGATCTTTGGGAATTGTTAGGCCGAGGTAAACAAAATAGTCCTTAACTATCTTAAATGGAAGATTCTCCAAGAAACCAGGCTTATATGTATCTGAGAGAGGCATGAAATTACTCTTTGACCAATTGATTGTATACCCTGATAGTTACCCAAAAGATGTAATTAAATCTAAGAGGATGGGGACTGACCTTTCAGAGTCCTGCAGGTACAATATTATGTCGTCAGCATAGAGGCTAATGCGAGCTTCTCTGGTCCTTACTCTGAGACCTGTGATATCTTTATGCCCCCTTATTATTAGGGCCAGAGGTTCTATTGCAATAGCGAAAAGAGAAGGTGAGAGGGGACAGCCCTGCTGTACTGAGCGATGCAAGGGAAACTCTGATGATCTGTCCGCATTAGATAAGACTGAACACACTGGTCTAGAATATATTATTTGGACCCACGATATAAATGCCTCACCAAAACCAAACCTTTGTAAAGCTTCGAACATGTAGGGCCACTCAACCTGATCAAAAGCTTTCTGCGCCTCTAAAGACAGAATAGCCGGCCCAGGGGCCTCATGTACAAAGACTTGCGTTGAATTATTACTAAAACATTGCGTACGGACAAAGCTGTAAATGTGCGTACGCGGTAAAAAAATCAGATGTATGAAACACTGCGTACGCGGAA
Source organism: Garra rufa (assembly GCF_049309525.1). Taxonomy (NCBI): domain Eukaryota; kingdom Metazoa; phylum Chordata; class Actinopteri; order Cypriniformes; family Cyprinidae; genus Garra; species Garra rufa. The sequence goes on along the minus strand of NC_133371.1, from coordinate 24,667,087 downwards.
TTCCACGCATATCTCTTTGTACATCCGAATTAACGTGAAATTGAGCGCACATGCACGAGCGCAAAACCCCTCCCTGCCTCCTCCCCCGTATTAATATGGTAATGACTCCACTTTGGCAAAACCAAACGAAAAAGCAAGCAAGAGAAACTTAACAGAATGTGATTTGAAGGTGCTCCTCACCGGTAGACCGGAGAAAAACTGTTATTTGCAAGTTTGTAAAAAAAATAAAATAAAATAAAAAATAGAGTGGGAGAGTTTAGCTGACGTGGTTAACGCAGTGGGGTCTGAACATCGCACTATGAACGAATTAAAAAAGAAATGGTCCGATGTAAAGGTGCAGGTGGAGAACAGCGGCGACTTAGCCTACGTTTCAGCGCATCAGTCAGAGTCATAGAGCGCAAGCAGATGAACATCGTTGTCTTGTAACGGTAAAATATCTTGTTTGAATAAGTGCAACGTTGTCTTTATGAAATAAACAATAGTAGGCCTATGTCTATAAAGGTTCATATAATGCCTCACCACACGGTGTGATGTTGACATAATGTGATTTAGTTTGACACAAAGCAACCGAGTGATCCTTGTCAGCTAGGTAAAATATTTTATAAGAAATTTCTATTTTGATTTTATGGTTATCTGCTGAATTTGCTGATGCTTGTAAATTACATGATGTAATTTATTAACATTTCATCATATTATATAGCCTATATAGCCATTGAGAGGGACATCCCAGTGGATCACAGTGTTGTTTGAATTAGTTTACATAAGATATATATATATATATATATATATATATATATACACATAAGATATTTACATACCCTCTATATGTATATTATCTGTATAAAAGTTATTAATACTAATTAAATATAAAATAAGAATATTATTGTGTGTTATTTTTTTGGTGGTGGAGGGGTTGGGGGGGGGGTGCCCTTTTTTCAGTTTCAGCACATGCCCCTCAAAAGGTCTGTGCACGGCTCTGGTGCCACCGGCATTTCAGCTGCCAAATCGCCCGCTCTACAAGTGCGAGAATGGGCATCATTGTATCTGCGCTCTTGGTCAGTTTGTGGGTTGTTGAGGGGGATTAACAGCCACGTCTTTAATGGATAACCGCGGTCTCCTGATATGCAGTTAAATAATTACGCTCAATAAAATAAAATAAAGTAAAACTTAGCTGTTTCCGATTCATGTATCCAAATTGTTCTTCAGATGGCGCCTTTATAGCAATGTCCGTGCAGTCGATCGCTTGCGCTTACATTAGGAAAACCGGTGGTCGCTGCAAATTGTGCTTTGTTTGGCTGGTCAACTGCATGGTATGGAAATCTTATATACCTGCTAGACATGCGGATGATCCCGTCCCATACATGGCCGCTAAAGAGGTACCAACGGCTTGGTCTGACTCCATTTGTACCCAGAGGGGGGCTTCAGGGGTCAGTTTAGCAGGAGTTCCTTCTGCCCAGTACATTAGAGCCCGAATATTAGCAGCCCAAAAATAATGCCTAAAAACTGGCATACCCAGTCCCCCCGCTGACTTGTGTTTTTGTAAGTGAATTTTAGAAATTCTATGTGTCTTATAGTTCCAAACATAAGAAAAGATTACAGAGTCCAGTTCCTTGAAAAAAGCAGAGGTAAGAAAAACAGGGAGATTTTGACAGAGATAAATAAATCTTGGAAGAGAAACCATTTTAATTGAATTTATACGTCCAATCATGGATAAAGGGAGAACTTTCCAAGTCTCTATATTGCTTTTAAGTTTAGAAAGAAACTCTAGGAAATTCAGCTTATGTAATAATTTTGGATCTTTGGGAATTGTTAGGCCGAGGTAAACAAAATAGTCCTTAACTATCTTAAATGGAAGATTCTCCAAGAAACCAGGCTTATATGTATCTGAGAGAGGCATGAAATTACTCTTTGACCAATTGATTGTATACCCTGATAGTTACCCAAAAGATGTAATTAAATCTAAGAGGATGGGGACTGACCTTTCAGAGTCCTGCAGGTACAATATTATGTCGTCAGCATAGAGGCTAATGCGAGCTTCTCTGGTCCTTACTCTGAGACCTGTGATATCTTTATGCCCCCTTATTATTAGGGCCAGAGGTTCTATTGCAATAGCGAAAAGAGAAGGTGAGAGGGGACAGCCCTGCTGTACTGAGCGATGCAAGGGAAACTCTGATGATCTGTCCGCATTAGATAAGACTGAACACACTGGTCTAGAATATATTATTTGGACCCACGATATAAATGCCTCACCAAAACCAAACCTTTGTAAAGCTTCGAACATGTAGGGCCACTCAACCTGATCAAAAGCTTTCTGCGCCTCTAAAGACAGAATAGCCGGCCCAGGGGCCTCATGTACAAAGACTTGCGTTGAATTATTACTAAAACATTGCGTACGGACAAAGCTGTAAATGTGCGTACGCGGTAAAAAAATCAGATGTATGAAACACTGCGTACGCGGAATTCCACGCATATCTCTTTGTACATCCGAATTAACGTGAAATTGAGCGCACATGCACGAGCGCAAAACCCCTCCCTGCCTCCTCCCCCGTATTAATATGGTAATGACTCCACTTTGGCAAAACCAAACGAAAAAGCAAGCAAGAGAAACTTAACAGAATGTGATTTGAAGGTGCTCCTCACCGGTAGACCGGAGAAAAACTGTTATTTGCAAGTTTGTAAAAAAAATAAAATAAAATAAAAAATAGAGTGGGAGAGTTTAGCTGACGTGGTTAACGCAGTGGGGTCTGAACATCGCACTATGAACGAATTAAAAAAGAAATGGTCCGATGTAAAGGTGCAGGTGGAGAACAGCGGCGACTTAGCCTACGTTTCAGCGCATCAGTCAGAGTCATAGAGCGCAAGCAGATGAACATCGTTGTCTTGTAACGGTAAAATATCTTGTTTGAATAAGTGCAACGTTGTCTTTATGAAATAAACAATAGTAGGCCTATGTCTATAAAGGTTCATATAATGCCTCACCACACGGTGTGATGTTGACATAATGTGATTTAGTTTGACACAAAGCAACCGAGTGATCCTTGTCAGCTAGGTAAAATATTTTATAAGAAATTTCTATTTTGATTTTATGGTTATCTGCTGAATTTGCTGATGCTTGTAAATTACATGATGTAATTTATTAACATTTCATCATATTATATAGCCTATATAGCCATTGAGAGGGACATCCCAGTGGATCACAGTGTTGTTTGAATTAGTTTACATAAGATATATATATATATATATATATATATATATACACATAAGATATTTACATACCCTCTATATGTATATTATCTGTATAAAAGTTATTAATACTAATTAAATATAAAATAAGAATATTATTGTGTGTTATTTTTTTGGTGGTGGAGGGGTTGGGGGGGGGGGTGCCCTTTTTTCAGTTTCAGCACATGCCCCTCAAAAGGTCTGTGCACGGCTCTGGTGCCACCGGCATTTCAGCTGCCAAATCGCCCGCTCTACAAGTGCGAGAATGGGCATCATTGTATCTGCGCTCTTGGTCAGTTTGTGGGTTGTTGAGGGGGATTAACAGCCACGTCTTTAATGGATAACCGCGGTCTCCTGATATGCAGTTAAATAATTACGCTCAATAAAATAAAATAAAGTAAAACTTAGCTGTTTCCGATTCATGTATCCAAATTGTTCTTCAGATGGCGCCTTTATAGCAATGTCCGTGCAGTCGATCGCTTGCGCTTACATTAGGAAAACCGGTGGTCGCTGCAAATTGTGCTTTGTTTGGCTGGTCAACTGCATGGTATGGAAATCTTATATACCTGCTAGACATGCGGATGATCCCGTCCCATACAGCTGGCATTGCACGGCTCAAAGACGACTGGCTTAACCCCGAGCGATCTGCCAGTTCCCTTTGGAAAGAACAATTTGCCAGGAAACCAAGCATTATCAGCACCTTTAAGGGAACGGGTAATGCGTGGCTCCTCGCTGTCTCCAAATTTGGACCCAACTCAGGAAAGAGCTCCAAGAGGATAGCTCTTGGAAATCTGAAACGGCTTATAAGCCAGTCATCATCGTGGGCCAGAAAATCACTGTGATCCCTAAACGTTCCCTTCGGATTCGGCCATTGATGTATAAGGACAACATTGCCATAGACCAAGGGTTGTATACATTTGCAAATGCTTTTATATGTTCTAAATCACATAATTGGTAGAAAATTGCTGCTGCTTTCCCAACTGGAAATTATTTAATGGCAGAAACTATCTCTTCCAAAGTAAAGTCAGAGTCCAAGTCTGTCCTGGCGTCATCACTAAGGTTAGGTATCTCGAGAGAATCAAAGAATTTGGTTAAATCAGAGGGAGTGGCTGTACTATTGGAAGTGTACAGTTCACTATGAAAATTTTTGAAACTGGCGTTAATGTCCTTAGGGTTTGTTAACAGCGTGTCATTTTTGGATTTAATACAGTGAATTGCCCTAGAGGCCTGAGCACCCTTAAGTTGTTGTGCCAAAAGTTTATCAGGTTTATCCCCGATTTCAAAATGTCTCTGCCTCATTTTCAGAAAGAAATTGTGTATTTGAGCACCAAGAATGCAGCTGTATTCATATTTAAGTTTCATTATCTTATTATACTCATTAGATGATTTTGATATCTGATACGCCAGTTCAAGGTTAGGGAGAGCATTCTGTATCTCCAAGAGTCATTTCTCTCTTTCTTTTTTGGCTGCGGATTCATAGGAAATAATATGCCCACGCAAAACCACCTTTAAAGTCTCCCAGAGTGTAGAATCCGTCACCTCTCCATTGTCATTAAATTCTATAAAATCTTTCAGCTTGAGGATAATATATTCTACAAATTTATTATCAGTAAGCAAAGATGGGTTAAAGCGCCAGGAGTAAGACCGCTTAGGAAGAGATAGATCAATAGACATAGTAAGGGGACTATGATCAGATAATAATATACCATTGTATTTCGTATCAATAATGTGCGAAATTAACTGAGAGTCGACCAAAAAGTAATCTATTCTGCTGTAGGATTTGTGAACATGTGAGTAATAAGAATAGTCCCTGTCCATGGGGTGTTGAAGTCTCTAAATGTCCACTAAATGTCTGCAACTAAGCAAGTTGTTCAAAACCTGCACTGATTTAAGTCCGGGAGGGGGACATGTTGACAGTCTATCTAAATAAGGATCTAGGTAACAATTTAAGTCTCCTCCAATTATTATATTAGAAGCATTGTCATCTGGGAGCAAATCAAACACTTTCTTAAAAAAGTTGGGATCATCAGTGTTTGGACCATAAATATTCAGGAGGGTCAAAGGGAATGAGTTTATAGTACCAGAAACTATAATGTATCTGCTGTATGGGTCAGTGACCATAGAAGAAAACTGAAATGGGATATTTTTCCGAAAAAGAATAGACACCCCACGTGCATGATATGTAAATGATGATGGATAAACCTGTGCTACCCAATTGCACCGCAATCTGCGTTGTTCAGTGGCTTTAATATGGGTTTCCTGCAAAAAGACTATGTCTGCTGACAGTGATTTTAAGTGCCTAAATACTTTCTCCCTTTTTATAGGATGTCCTAGCCCCTTAACATTCCAAGACGCCAATTTCACTGTATCTCCAGTCATTACTCTACCAGAGGACCTATGCATAAAAAATGAGGGGGAAGAAAAAAGAAATTGTTGCAGTGAACATGCATCTTTGACAATATTAAATGATTGACAGCTTCTGGAAGAAACACCTTACGAAAAGCAAAAGTAATAAAAAAAAGACACAAACAAAGAAAACAACAAGCAGGTCCGAGACAGTACAAACAACATTTCACAAACCGTCCCACCCCCTACCGTGTCTGAACAAACAAGACACCAGAATCCCCGTTCCATCTGAAAAGGAGCTGCCGGGCAATTTACAAAAATCAACCTCTCAAAGGAGAAGACCCCTCCTCAACCCCTCAATTATATGAACAACATGTTACCGTCAAAGAAAAAAAATAAAGAAAAAAATAATAATGAATAAATAAAATAATAATAATAATAATTAACAGATAAATAACAATAATAATAGCATAAAATAAGTAATTAAGGAACAATAGTAAACAACATTAATACTATAGATAAAGAAAGTGAAACTAAATTTAGACAAAATAAAGTTGCATGTGCATAAGATAAGTAATAATAATTTAAAGAACAAAATCAGACCAAAATAAACTTTCTAGTATTAAGTATCAATGCACTATGTGTGCGTTTGGACTATACGCTGGAGGCAGCAGCACCACCAAGTCCCAAACCGACCATGATAGTATAAAAAGACAACCATACTTATTGGTATTTGGGTCGACTCTCACAAGTTCTCAGTGAACCTTTCTGCGTATCGCGCTGCCTCCGTCGGATCATCAAAAATCACCGGCGCCTCCGCTCCGTTCTGATGAATCTGCAGCCTCGCCAGATATCGCAATGTGAACTTGATTCCCTTTTTCCGCATGGTCTGCATTGCTTCCCGGAAAGCGTTTCGTTGAGACATCACCTCAGCAGTGTAATCGGGAAAGATGAAGACCCTTTTGCCCTTGAATTCCAGTGGCTGCATTCTCCCACGGCGCAGGATAAGCTCCTTTTCTTGAAAATGATGAATGCGTGCCAGAATTGTATGCGGCTTCTCACCGGCGGCCAGTTTAGGCTGAAGAGAACGATGAGCCCGATCAACTTTAACCGGGTGAGAGAAAAACTCTTCACCGAGAAGTTGGGGAATCAGCTTGGAAACGAAGTCGGTGGGTTTGCCTTCCTCATCTCCCTCTTGTATTCCCACAATCTTTATATTATTCCTTCTTGAACGAGCTTCTAAATCCAAGACTTTAGCATGAAGCTGTTTATTTTGTTTAGACAGCTCTGCAAAATTAGTTTCCAACTCCAGAATACGCGCCTCAAATTCATTCACTGCTGTAACGTTGGAGGAAATGATGAGGAAAAACAGGATCTAAATGCAGTAGTTTATTGGGAATCCGTGATGAAACAACAAAATCCAGAGAAACAGGATCAGGAACTCAGACACGGGAAAGAGACAACCATTACACATTTAACAACCGGCAAACTACAGAGGAAACACAAGGACTATTTATACACAGAGCATGGGCAATGAACTAATTGGTAACCATAGAAACTAACAAGGAGTGGGTGTGGTAAAATGAGTGTCCATGGTGACAAACAAGGGAGCAGAGTGGCAGGGAAGCAAACAACAATGAGAGACAAAGACTACAAACTAAAAGTCCTCAAACACAGACACAGAAACACAGACCAGAATCGTGACATAGCCCCTCCCCAAGGAGCGGCTTCCAGACGCTCTAACCACCTTATACAACCTGGAGGGTGGTGGAGCGGAGGCGGAACAGGGGGAGGGAAGGAGGGCCAGGTCCATGTAGGGGTACTGGAACTATGTACTGAGGCGGAGCTGACGGAGGGAGAAGCCATGGTGGAGGAAGGGTTGGCTCCTGCATGGGGCCGACCGACGGAGGTGGAGCCGGTGGAGCCCGAGGCGGAACCGGAGAGTCGATGGTCCTAGGTGACACCGAGGATCCGGAGGGCCAAGGCGGAACCCAAGGCTCTGGCGACCCCGGCGGAGATGGAGGTCCGGAGGTACGCAGCGGAGCCGGAGTGACAGAGGATCGAGGCTGTGCCCACGGGAGGGAGGAGGTCCACAGAGCCGGCAGGACGGAGTGACGAGGCGCAGCCGGAGGAGTAGAGTCCAGAGGCGAAGGTGGGGCGACGACTGACCGGGGCGGAGCCGGAGAGACGAT
>NC_133371.1:24599592-24658827 GCF_049309525.1 Garra rufa | reverse complement strand
CATTGTTGTTTGCTTCCCTGCCACTCTGCTCCCTTGTTTGTCACCATGGACACTCATTTTACCACACCCACTCCTTGTTAGTTTCTATGGTTACCAATTAGTTCATTGCCCATGCTCTGTGTATAAATAGTCCTTGTGTTTCCTCTGTAGTTTGCCGGTTGTTAAATGTGTAACGGTTGTCTCTTTTCCGTGTCTGAGTTCCTGATCCTGTTTCTCTGGATTTTGTTGTTTCATCACGGATTCCCAATAAACTACTGCATTTAGATCCTGTTTTTCCTCATCATTTCCTCCAACGTTACAGAACAACCGACCAAAAATGGATCTAGCAGGAAGTTTGATCGACCCCGTAAGTGTGCTCTGCAGTTTATTTCAAGAGGGCCGACCCATCGAATATTTTGTGAGGGAGTTTGTCAGATATAGCCATCTGGCACCGTGTGATGATACTATGCTGAAGGAGTGTTTCTGGAGTGGACTCGACCCAGAAGTCAGTTTCAACTTACCTGAAGAGGACCCCAGTTGGACTCTCTCACAATTCATCACCTTCGTCATGTCACATTGTAAATCTCGGTTTACTGTGGGTATGGCAGCTCCTCCAGAGCCTGTTCACAAGATGGTCGTCCTTCCCGTGTCTCCTCACAAGATGTCTCCTCACAAGATGTCTGCTAGCCCAGAGCCCCTTCACAAGATGGCTACCATCCCTGAGCCTGCTGCAAAGATGGCCGCCACGCCAGAGCCTGCTGCAAAGATGGCCGCCACGCTAGAGCCTGCTGCAAAGATGGCCACCACACCAGAGCCTGCTCTTCCAGAGTCTCCGCTGGTTCAGCCCAGCCCTCCAGATTCTCCGCTGGGGTCGTCCAGTTCTCCAGAGCCCGCTCCTCAAGAGAGTCTTCCGGAGCCTCCGCTGGTTCAGCCCAGCCTTCCAGAGCCTCCGCTGGTTCAGCCCAGCCTTCCAGAGCCTCCGCTGGTTCAGCCCAGCCTTCCAGAGCCTCCGCTGGTTCAGCCCGGCCTTCCAGAGCCTCCGCTGGTTCAGCCCGGCCTTCCAGAGCCTCCGCTGGTCCCGCCCGGCCTTCCAGAGTCTCCGCTGGTTCTGCCCGGCCTTCCAGAGTCTCCGCTGGTTCCGCCCGGCCTTCCAGAGTCTCCGCTGGTCCCGCCCAGCCTTCCAGAGCCTCCGCTGGTTCCGCCCAGCCTTCCAGAGCCGCCGCTGGTTCCATCCAGTCGTCCTGAGATTCCTGTCTGCCCGGTTCTGGTCACAGAGCACACGCATGGACTGTGTGAGTTCCCACCCACCCTCCCTGCTGCTCCAGTCCCGCCACCTCTGTCTCCTGACAGTCCCTCTGCTCACCCACATCCCACCTTCGGTGCAGAGGACTTGCCGTGGGACTGCCAGTCTCCATCGGTGTCCAGACTGAGGGATCCCTCACCATCACCTCCAGTCTCAGAGTCCTGGACTCCACCTCGGCCCTCCGACCCTGCGGCTCCACCCCGGCTCTGTGCTCCCTCGTCTCCGTTGTCGGCCGTCGGCCCACCAGCTCCTCCGGGCTCCATCGTCTCTCCGGCTCCGCCCCGGTCAGTCGTCGCCCCACCTTCGCCTCTGGACTCTACTCCTCCAGCTGCGCCTCGTCACTCCGTCCTGCCGGCTCTGTGGACCTCCTCCCTCCCGTGGGCACAGCCTCGATCCTCTGTCACTCCGGCTCGGCTGCGTACCTCCGGACCTCCATCTCCGCCGGGGTCGCCAGAGCCTTGGGTTCCGCCTTGGTCCTCCGGATCCTCTGTGTCGCCCAGGACCATCGACTCTCCAGTTTCGCCTCGGGCTCCACCGGCTCCACCTCCGTCGGTCGGCCCCAGGCAGGAGCCAACCCTTCCTCCACCATGGCTTCTCCCTCCGTCGGCTCCGCCTCAGTTCGTGGTTCCAGTACCCCTACATGGACCTGGCCCTCCATCCCTCCCCCTGTTCCGCCTCCGCTCCACCACCCTCCAGGTTGTATTGGGTGGTTAGAGCGTCTGGAAGCCGCTCCTTGGGGAGGGGCTTTGTCACGTATCTGGTCTATCCTGTCATCATGAGCTCTTGCACCACACATCATGGACTTCATTCCCCACAAGCCACTGCACTAATCACTGCATTCACCTGCTCTCACTTTACTGATTACTGCTCACAGCTGCACCTCATCACACTGACTGCATTTAAGCTTCACACACACACAGCCACTCTGCGAAGTCTTATTGTTCCTTCTGGTCATTATTTCCGAGCGTTTATTCCCGTGTTTGATTTCCTGTGTTTTTGATTCCTGGACTCCTTCCCGTGTTTTGATTCTCGCTGCCAGCCCCGACCTTTCTGCCTGTTTTGACCACGATTTCTGCCTGCCCCTTTGTGTTTGTTTGTTTGGAATAAATGCTGCGAAAGGATCCGCACGTCTCTGACTCCCTGTTACAACTGCTAACTCTTGATTAGCCACACGGGCCTGTAGCTCAGCCTGCAAAGTCACCAGCTACTGGAAGTTTCGTTCAAAGGCATCAAAGCGAGCATTTACTCCTTGCAGGATTGACTCGGACATTTCTTTACATAGCTCCTTGCACAGCGAATAGGTGTCTGGTGTATTTCCACACTTGTCAGGTGAGCTAGATTTAGCGTTAGCTCCGGTAACTTGTTCATTTGACGTTTTTAGTCTTGTTAGAGGCACTTAGTTTCGGCATCGTTGAGTCCAAATGAATGCTCACGTTAATCTAATAAAGTGTATGTACTTTTTTTGTCGAAAAAAAAACCATAAAACTCGGTAAAATAACAACTTTGTTAGGGTCTTGGAGAGGAGCTCTAACTAACTGCGTCTATACCTTAGACATGCGCACCAGCGCCCCCAACCCTACTTATTTCTAAACCAGCTAATCTCCTGCTTTCTGTTATTTTTTGCGAGCTATTTCTGTCAACCTCTCAGGCTAATAGCCTCAGTCTTTTAGTTAATACAGTTTTGGGTACTAGACAAAACAGTTTTGTTAACTGAGTTTGGGTATCTGACATGACGGAAATCTTCTGAAAAAGAGAATAGATCAAATATTCCAGACATGGAGATTCAGTCTAACAGTGCTCATATGTTATACAGCAGATCCAAAATCACAATTCTACCATCCACTGATTATTTAGGAAATGGTTGAATTATAATATACTGTATGATCTGTGCCATGCTGTGTCTTTTCCCATAATTGCTGCTTGAAGCTATAATTTCCAATGTTATTATGCCTGCTGAAAGTAGAACCATTTTCTATATCCCTAGTTTTTCGGCTCACAGCATCTATTGCTGCAGTATGACCTGGATTTGTTATGGTATGTCTAGAAGCTTGCACATATACTGTGAGTCTGCCTAGAAAATTGATGAGGTCAAAGGTAAAGATAAGGTAAAGAATAAATATACATATGTGTGATATACTACAGCATGTTGATAATGTCAGACTTAGCAAGGAAAAACACTATTAGCTGCAGAAAAATGAAAGCAATTCTGCTATTAATGACTCACCCATATGTTGTTACAAACCTGAAAGGCTTTGTTCATCTTCAGAACACAAATTAAGATATTTTTGATGAGATCTGAGACCTTTCTGACTCTAAATATAACCCTTTCTTTAATATAACTATAAAATAAATATAAAACATTGTACACTAATCTACACTATTTTAATGTTGTTGTGGGACAACGTCAGAGACAACTATTAAATTCAACATATTATTATAAATATTATCATTACTATAGTGGAACAATAAAGCACAATAGATGGTTTAGAACTTTAAATATTTATTGCATAGACCACAACTCGTCAACAAATAAGTCTAAATATAAATTAAGCTTCTGAAGAAATGTGTCAGGATTATGTCTGTGTCTTGTCCTGTTCTGTTCTGTTTCCCAAGTGTTTTTCCCCCATGTTTCTAGTTCTAATGGTTTAGTCCTTGTCTCCCCCTTTAGTTCTGTCGCATTTAGTCTAGTCTTGCCCATATTTGTATTTCCCCCTCGTTATCTTGTTATCTTGTTAGTGACCACGCCCCCGTTTCAGTGTATTTCAGAGTCTGTGTGTGCACTCCCCATTTGTCCGTCAATGATTCTGTTACCTCTGTTTGCTTGTTTTCATGTGCTCATCTTATACTCCCGGTTTTTGTTTGTTTGTATTAGTTACAGTGTTTTATTTAATAAACTATTTACGTTTTCATTTACTCCGGTTCTCCTCATCATTTTCCACTCCTCAACCCCGCCTGGATCGTGACAAAATGTACCAAAAATAAACAAATAACAATTATTATTATTATTTAATTAATTTTGTGGCGGCATGTGGCGATGAGGTACTTCAGTAGATTAGAATTACTTGTCACCAACGCAGAGAGACTCTTTTTTTCCAGGCCATAAGTTGCACGTTACATAAACATTTTTGCTTTTCACCTCAGCGAGGGAAAAGTAGTGCTTATACAGTGCTTCCAGTTTGCAAAAGATACCTTTGAACTTGTTGGACTTGCCATCGTTGTGACTCCTGGATGTTGGTGTGTGCGACTGACTGTGCGTGTGCTTGTGTGTGAATACCCGCACTACTCTGCCTCTGATTGGCAAACAATGGAAATTTACTCAATCTAAACCAATCATCGCGTTCTCAGTTACACCACGTTTACAGACACACCAATCATCCTCACTGGTTATGTGTCTCGCCCCTGCCCCGAACACAAACAAACACACACACCCCAGAGAAAGAGAGGTCCTATGGCTGTGAGAGACGCTGCTCGCATAAAAACTGCTTCAGTGTTCTCAGTTATAGTAACGCGCATTTTAGTGTCAGTAATGGTAACTGCGTAGCCTGGCTAACGCCAGACCACGTTATGACTTCGTCATGATTCGTGGTCTGGGAACCACATGTTCATTTTCTCGTATTTGAGGCGTGGTTTACGAATGCCCAGAGCCGTTTATTGGGCGATACGAATGTCTATCAAATGCGCCTGTACCGGATGACGTATGTAGAGCGAACGCCAAAAGTTGCTCTTTTTTCAAATTAAACTTGCGTTCTAAATACTATACACCGTGTCTACACCGGACGCAACAGTTGCCGCGCCGCAACAGCTAAAGTTTGTCTACACTGGACGCGACAAGGTGACCGTTGCAAATCATTTAAACGTTGTGTGAGCACGTCATAAATAGAACACGGCAGCAGATTACTGTCGGGGATTTGCCGCCCCACGCCGCATCCAGTGTAGACAGCATAATAGGTTCTAATGTCATTTGTCGCGTTGCATCGCGCCGCTCGCGTCCGGTGTAGACACGGTGTGAGGCTGCATCGAAAGATAACTTCGCGTCTGCTGCCATTGCTGGATCCACAGTTATTAACAAACTGCTTTGGTGAGTCGCATAGAAGGCGTCATCGTCTTGCTGCTCCCTCCCCATTCTGTGATTGGTTCCCTATCTTAGGTGAAAATTAGGTCCATGGTTTCCAGACTAGTAACGGCGTTGTAACGGGGGATTCAGTAATTCGTTTGATTACTCGTTACTGAAAAAAGTGTCGCCGTTAGTAACGCCGTTTTTTTATAGAGCCATTATTCCCATCACTGCATACAAGGTCATAACGTGCTGACATAAGATGTCTACTTTAGGCCAACCCAGAGCCATTGAAACTCAAAATTCAATAGCCCTGGGCTGGGCCAGTCATAACATTCTGACACAGATGACACATTTACTCTGCACTGTGTTCGGTTTTATGTTGTGAATATTTGACACAAAAATGGAGACATCAACAAAAACACTGACTGCGTATACCCCTCCATGTTTACAAACACAAGACTGGGTGGTGCACCTGTTTAGAAGTCATTTCTGATTAATGAAGTCACAGAACTTTCCGGTATTCTGAAAGTGAAGTGTGAATGATGCTTTACTGGTAAAAAGAAGGAACATCACAGCTTTGAAATCACAGGAATAAATTACATTTTAAAATAAATTGAAACTGAAAACAGTTATTTTAAATTGTAAAAAATATCTTAAAAAATATTCCAAAAGACATAAAAAATCTTACTGTTCTTTTGACTGGTAGTGTAGTAATAATGGTGGTCAGGCTATACTTGTGTCACGAATCCAGTCTCTGTGGCTCCCTCCAATCGCCACCAAAGGGAACCGTCACTTGAGTACTAGTTTCCATTTCGGACTCCATTACCCATAACCCTGTGCCTGATCACCGGCACGGGTGTCAGCCATTACCCACAGACTATATTAAGCATGCTCACGCTCACGTTCACTTCCCTGCAAAGTCATGTTTTGCTGCTACTGACATTACTGAGCGTTTATTCCTGTTTGATCTCTCGTTGCCAACCCAATTGTTTCTGAACTCTGTTTGCCTGCTGCCTGCCTTTCGACCCTTGCTTCGTTTACTGGATTTACTCTGTTTGATCGCCGCCTGCCTCAACCATCCTGCCTGGACTTTGACTCTGCTTTTGGTTTGTCTGCATTGCTCTGTTTTACCCCTGTTTGACCTTGGACTGTTTGTTTATGAGTTTGTCTTTATTAAAGTTGCATATGGATCCTACTCACACTGACTACACATCACAGAAGACTTAGCCATCTACCGATCCAGCAACTGTTTATCAGCTCACCACGGAGTTGTCTCATCCTCCCAAGAGTCGTGTATTTCCTCTTTCCCAACCTGAATCGGCAGCCATGAAGGCCTACATTGAGGAGGAATAAAAAAAAAAGGCTTCATCCATCCATCCACTTCTCCAGCTTCAGCAGGTTTCTTCTTTGTCAAAAAAAAGGATGGAGGTCTCCGCCACTGTACTGACTACCGAGGTTTGAATGAGCTGACCATCAAGTTCCGTTACCCACTCCCACTCGTTCCTGCAGCCCTAGAACAACTACGCACTGCCAAATTCTTCACCAAACTGGATTTGCGTAGAGCTTACAACCTCATTCGAATCAAGGAGGGGGATGAGTGGAAAACGGGCTTCTCAACCACCACTGGCCACTACGAATATCTCGTTATGCCCTTTGGTATGGTCAACAGTCTGTTTGTCTTCCAGGCCTTCATTAATGACATCTTCAGGGACATGCTTAACCGCTGGGTCATCATCTACATAGATGATATTCTCATTTATTCTGACTCCCTCCACGATCACGTTAAGCACGTCCGGTCAGTCCTTCAATGTCTCATTCAGCATCAGTTATATGCCAAGCTAGAGAAGTGTGATTTTCACCAGACCAAGGTATCGTTCCTGGGCTACATCATCAGTCCCGAAGGAGTCGCCATGGATGATACGAAGGTACCCGCCGTTGTTAACTGGCCTCAGCCATCCACTATCAAAGAACTTCAGCGCTTCCTAGGATTCGCTAACTTCTACCGCCGCTTCATTCGCAACTTCAGCTCCATCACCGCTCCCCTAACTTCCATGATCAAGGGGGGGAGACAGCGCCTCTCGTGGACACCACCAGCCATTTTAGCATTTCAGGAACTCAAGAACAGATTCACGTCAGCTCCCATTCTACATCACCCTGATCCAGAACTGGAATTCATAGTGGAGGTGGACGCATCTAACATGGGCATTGGCGTGTACTCTCCCAAAGACAGGGCAACCCTTCCAAGATGTACCCATCCGCCTTCTATTCTCACAAGCTCAGTCCCACCGAACAGAACTATGATGTCGGCATTCGAGAGTTACTCACCATGAAAGCCACCTTTGAAGAATGGTGGCACTGGTTGGAGGGAGCTAAACATCTGTTTACCGTTCTCACGGGCCACTGCAACCTAGAATACCTTCGATCAGCCAAACGATTCAACCACAGGCAGGCTAGGTGGGCTCTGTTTTTCACTTGGTTCAATTTCTCAGTCACCTACCGTCCGGGCTCTCAGAATACTA
This sequence comes from Garra rufa, assembly GCF_049309525.1. Taxonomy (NCBI): domain Eukaryota; kingdom Metazoa; phylum Chordata; class Actinopteri; order Cypriniformes; family Cyprinidae; genus Garra; species Garra rufa. The sequence goes on along the minus strand of NC_133371.1, from coordinate 24,650,969 downwards.
AGGCTGATGCACTATCACGCCTCCATGAATCTCACTCTGCTCCTTCCACCAAAGAACCCATTCTCTCTCCCAATATTGTGGTGGCTCCCATTCAATGGGACATTACGACAGAGATATCTGAGGCCCAGCTCACAGATCCTCCCCCAGATAAGTGTCCACCAAACCTCACCTACGTTCCGCAAACCCTGAGGCAACGACTTCTCAGTTGGTCCATTCCACACCCAGTTCGGGTCACCCTGGCATCACTGCTACCACGCAACTCCTGACCAACCGTTACTGGTGGTCTTCACTTCAGGCCGACACCATCACCTTTGTAAGAAACTGCTCCACTTGCAATACCTCCAAATCCAATCACCAACTTCCAGCCGGTCTGCTACAACCGCTTCCCGTACCTCAATGCCCCTGACATCGTCATTGATTTCGTCACAGATCTGCCACCATCTTCAGGGTACACTACCATTCTCACTGTCATTGACTGCTTCTCAAAGACCTGTTGCTTCATCCCTCTACCCAAGCTACCTTCCGCTCTTGAAACTGCAGAAGCATTGTGCAACCAGGTATTCAGATTCTACGGCCTCCCTGAAGATATCCCCTCCGATCATGGCCCTCAGTTCACCTCCGAGTCTGGGCTTCATTCTGCAAACTGCTCAGCATCAATGTCAGCCTCACCTCTGGATACCACCCACAATCTAACGGACAGGCCGAGAGATTAAACCAAGAACTCACCCGATTCCTCAGATCATACTGCCACCAGAACCAGACAGATTGGAGCCATTACCTCCTTTGGGCCGAATACGCCCAAAACTCCCTCCGTAAGCCCTCAACCAATCTCACCCCATTCCAATGCGTTCTGAGATTCCAACCACTGCTTTTCCCCCGGTCTGGCGAACCCTCCGATCTCCCTGCAGTCGATTCCTGGATTCGACAGAGTGAGGAGACTTGGGACCAGGCTCACACACACCTCCAGAGAGCAGTTCGTCGCACCAGGGAACAGGCTGACCGCCATCGCCCCGACCCTGCCTATCGTCCTGGTCAGTAGGTATGGCTGTCCACCCGAGATCTCCGCCTTCGGCTCCCGAGCAAGAAGCTCAGTCCCAGGTACGTGGGTCCCTTCAAAATTCTTAGAGAAATAACTCCGGTTACCTCAAAATTATCATATCTCACCCACATTTCATGTTTCTCTGCTCAAGCCCGCTGGTGGTCTGAGAGGAGTGGAGGTCCAGGAGGAGGCAGGTGACCAGAGTACCCCTCCTCTCATCATTGATGGCGAGGAGGCCTACCAGGTCCACAAAATCCTGGGCTCACGGTGCTGGGCCTGAGGCCTCCAGTACCTGGTGGACTGGGAGGGGTATGGACCGGAGGAGCGCTCATGGGTCAATGCTGAGGACATCCTTGACCCCAGTCTGGTAAACGACTTTCACAGCTCCCATTTGGATCGGCCTGCCCCGAGACCTCTTGGGAGACCTCGGCGTTGTGGGCTTCCTTGCGTCAGGAGCCGCTCGCAGGGAGGGGGCTCTGTCACAAATCCGGTCTCTGTGACTCCCTCCAATCGCCACCAGAGGGAACTGTCACCTGAGTACTAGTTTCCATGTCAGACTCCATTACCCATAACCCTGTGTCTGGGGCTGATCACCGGCACAGGTGTCAGCCATTACCCACAGACTATATTAAGCACGCTCATGCTCACTCCCCTGCGAAGTCTTGTTTTGCTGCTGCTGACATTACTGAGCGTTTATTCCTGTTTGATCTCTCGTTGCCAACCCGATTGTTTCTGAACTCTGTTTGTCTGCTGCCTACCTTTCAACCCTTGCTTCGTTTACTGGATTTACTCTGTTTGATCGCTGCCTGCCTCGACCATTCTGCCTGGACTCTGACTCTGCTTTTGGTTTGTCTGCATTGCTCTGTTTTACCCCTGTTTGACCTTGGACTGTTTGTTTATGAGTTTGTCTTTAATAAAGTTGCATATGGATCCTACTCACGCTGACTCCACATCACAACTTGAGCTTGAGGCCTGAACTTGACCAGTGTGTTTTCCAAAAGACAAACATTTTCTTCCTCTAAATAGACTAAAAAAATTATTGAATTTTATCATTTTGTTTCAACAAACCTGCTTAGTTCATAATCCACCAAACTGTAGCAATGACCCAGCTGTCAAAAACGGCTTCATATTCCTAAAAAGTTTACAAATGATCTCTGAAGCTCAGCAGTTCAAAATGGAATCCTTGAAATTGTAATTTTAATAAAAGAGCTAAATATGAATAAATATGCTGAAAGGCACCACCGTTGCTCTGTGCGCAATGCAGTGACAGATGATTTACAGTGAGCAGAACATTCCCCACGACTCCCTGCGTCTCCCTCTGTGTATTCTCCCCTCAGATGGGTTTTCTGTGGATTCAAATTTGCTGGTTTAGAGACATGGGAATCGCCATACTAACAAGCTCAAGACTGGAGCGAAAAAGCTCACATTTGCCTCTTTTTCAAAGCATATAGTGTGCGAGTTGAAGTTTGTGCCAGCGGGTTTACATAGAGAAGAACAGTGATCTATAGTGGAGGATGTATTTAGAGCAAACATTGCTTTGACGGCTGCCTTTCACTCCATAGTTAGAGACTTCAGAGATGTGAATAAAACAGCAGTACACATTGTCTACTTCCTCACAAGACATGTTTGCTCGCAATCGCTTACGTTGTTTTCAGACCCAGAGATGCACTGGAACTGGTAAATAATTCAAGTCATTTGTGATTGCATTGTGTCTAACAAACTTGTAAATCACTCATGTGAAATCTACAGCATTTTTTGGAACACCAAGTGACATTCAAATACATTATGAAATGTTTAATTGTTTATTTAAACATCTGTTCTTATTTCATTTTGTCATTCTGTTCGTTGACATTCTACTCAGATCATTTCACTAATTGCCTTTTTCCTTATTTCTATCCAATATTGATCTATTTCTTCTCTTTGCACTGTCTGAGGCCACTGAGCCGTTGTTTGCAAGGAGGAAACGTTGCAAAAGCTTACATCATCGGCCTGCTGCATTTGAGGTGTTTGGATGGCCTGCAGTGTTGGTTAACCACAAGATTGGTGTCTGTTTGAGCTAGCCAGCAGAGGAGAGAAGTGGGTTTCTGAGTTAGCTAGTAGAGTGGTGTGTGTTAAAGTTAGTTGTCAGTGTGCTGTGGGTTTGAGTATTGATTCACGTGTTCTATCTGTCAGCCCTGTTGCTGCTCTGGCCGTGTTAAGTCTGTGACATGCTGACATAGATGACAGGGGGAAAATGTAAATCCCACTGGATTAGAGAAAACCGGTTGTGTGCGCTTGTGTCAGGTTTCGGTTAGGTGACTATTCAGGAATCCTGACTATTGTTTTGAGTCTAAAAGAGTTATTTGAGACAGATTTGAAACATCAAAATATTTTCTAATTATACAGCAATTAGTTTTGCATAAAAAATGTGAAATTAACTTAGTTTTGCTTTTCCATATTCGGCGTCCTTTAGAAGTCGATATCACGATATCAAACATTGTAGAGGAAATTATAAGGTTGCACAGCAGTAATCTTTGATTACCTGTAAGTCTGACTTTTCTGTGACATTTGACATCTTGAACTAACTTTAAAAGTCAAACAGCTCCGTCAACTCCTCTCATCTCCATGGAAACAAGCTTGTACAGCTTTTTCAGCATTCGCTTGAGAAACCCTGTCCTCCCTGCCAAGAGCACAGCACTGTATTGTTTATGATAATAGGTTTACACTTTAAATGATGTATCATCATCTTTGGTCTAATGTATGAGTCAACATTAAGTGTGATTTGATACTATCAGCCAAGGTAATAGCAGTATTTACGTAGCATCTTTTTGAAGATGAAGTGACAAATATAGATGTGACTAAAGCGAACGGAGAGGGTTTAATCAGAACAGACGCTGATATTTTGCATATTGCTGTCACATAACCTCAGGGAAAAATCACGCTGAGATGTGTCTTTCTAACAGGGTTAATCATTAGAGACCAGTAATAATTTGAGTGATTTGATAATTAAACTTAAGGCACTGAATTGGCTTAACAAATTGATTAGATATCCATGCAGTAAGATATTGTGCACATGTTAATGAACTGCTCGGCTAATTTAGAGAACATTTACAGAACAGGGTGAGAACGGTGTAATTATAATGTCTTTATGGGTCTGTGCATGATAGACTCGGTCTCTGTTACAAAACTATATGAGTGGCCTCACTGCCTACGTAGGGTCACTACATTGCCTACACGGTCACAGAGGCTCATTTGGGTGACAAACTTGGTAATTTTTCTATATGAATTTTATGTCAGCTTGTTGCCAAACTAATGTTGTAATGCTCTAAAAAGCATATGTATAATACCTAGGCAAGTTTACACTTTCAGCCATTATTTAATTCTGACTTTTTTCCTTGCAATTAATTCTGCCTTTTTTTCACGAATTGTGTGATATAAACTCGAACTGTGATTTATAAAGTCCAAATTGCGATATAAACTCACAATTCTGACTTTGTTTCTCAGAATTGTTGGATATAAATTAGTGGTGGGCATAGATTAATTTTTTAAATCTAGATTAATCTCACTGTAATCTTGGAATTAATCTAGTTTAATCTAGATAAAAATAGATAGTGCATAGTCTTCGGTTAAACTGCGTTCCTTTTAGAAGTGTCAATTCAGTTGTTGCATATAGTTTAATGTCTTTATTTCGGGATTATCAAAGTAAATTATAACTCAAATTTGAGATTTTACTGGGGCACAGCAGATTTTCACTGGGCCGCGTGCCCCAGTAAAAAGGGTCTAGCAACGCCCCTGCCCTGAAGCAAACCCGGTGGCTTCATAGCTGCATCCATGTTAGCACGTCTCGTTTGATGTGGTAATTTTACAGTAGGCATACACACAGGTTCTAAGACTCGTTCTCGCCCCCTACAGTGCAATTCGGCTAGGTATACATCCGCGCTAAAAAATCAAGGTAGTATAGACCCAGCTCCCAAACCAACTTTGAGAATAGATTAACGGCGATACTTTTTTTAACGCCCGATAACAGTCTCACGTTAACGCAGCACGTTAACGCAGCACGTTAACGCCGATAACGGCCCACCACTAATATAAATTAGAAACTGCAGTTATAAGGTCCAATTTTGAGGGATTTTTTTTTAAATATCTTACAGTTCTGACTGTATAACTGCAACTGCATGTTATACAGTCAGAATAGCGAGTTTATATTTTGCAATTCTGACTTTATTTCTCAGAATTGTGTTTATATTTCACAATTCTGACTTTATAATAAGCAATTGCCAGTTTATATTTTACAAATTTTTACTATATTTCTCAGAACCAAGAGTTAATTTCTCGCAATTGTGCAAAACTTTGCAGTTGACTTTATAAAATGTCAAGGACAAGAAAAATGTCAGGATTGCAAGATGTAAACTTCCATTTGTGAGGAAAATGGAAAAAGTCAGAATTAAAGAGATAAAAAGTTGCAATAACCTTTTTATTCAACCTGAACTTTAGTCAATTTATGATTGTATCACTGATCCCAATATTACTGATGTCTCTAGGATGTCCCTCTTTTTTCCTAATATTCAACCATTGACTTTAGCCATTTAACATTGCAGTATAATTGACCCTTTGCAAACAGCTTGATTGACAGTCGATCTGACCAATCATAACGCTGAAACCGCCATTTTGTCTGACAAACAAATCAGCAGGAGAGTAGATCACCTTCGGTGGAAAATTGTGTGTGTTGACGTATTTCTAAGGTTAAAAAAAAAAACCTTCTGATGTTCATTCATGATTATTTTGTCTTTTAAGTAAATAAGAAAAGACAACCGGTTCACGTGTCAATTGATCTAATAAGGCAATACAGTGATCTGTCAGGACACAAAGAGCCACAAAAATGGCGTTTTTTGTTATTTTTTCTTACAAAATGACAACATTTTATAAGCTGAGACCTTGTTTCAAATAAGAAATAACCTGCTCTGACTTGTCTGTTGTCAGTTTCCTCTTTGTTCTGTGATGTATTTTTCACTAAGTGAGAATATTTAAATGCACATTTTTCAGAAATATCAAAATACTATTTTTGTCCGCCATTTTGGATTCTTTTTCAACTATATTGAAATTATGGGATTGTCTTATCTGTGAAGAACACATATGAAGGATCTTGCCTCAGAATTTGCCACAACGAGGTGACTGTAGCTCTACCTTTTAAAAATGAGTCAAGAAAGCTCCTATGATGCCCTAAAGTGCTAGGCAGCTCACTAGGTTTTGAAACAGAGCATTGAAGATCGTTTCACAATGTGCTTTGAGCACAAAGCAAAACAAAAAAGTGTTGCGGTGCTTGTCTCTCCCCACACGCTTAGTGGCTGGTGCACTTTAAAAATGATTGGTGTATATCAAAATCTTTTCTTTCAATTGATGCCAATTCCTTTGTTACCTTGACTGACCTCCAGAGAGACCGTCTATCCGCCGACCCTCAGGTCATTTGAAATCCTCAACAGAGCATGAAAGCAGTCCTGCATCTCCCTTTATCTAATTAGATCTGGTGCTGGCACACCTCACCTTGTCTTTCACTTTACCCCATGTGGTACTCCGCCTGCTTTATAGGAACTAATAACCGATTCCTTTTTATATGCCGTTTTATTCAAAGCGGCCTTCAAAGCTGTTGTCGCCATCTCGCAGGCTAACTGTAAAAGTGAAGATTGAAGAGATGCTGGAAGGCATGACAAACAGATTGCACGTAACAATCACACATCTTTCTGAGCATGTGTCAGTACGATTGCATCATTTCCTCCATTTATGTTTGGCCAGGAGGAAGGAAGGTGGATTACCTTTCATTTTCCTCACAAAAATACAAAGAATGCTGTCAGGTGAACTGAAAAATTGATCCAAACCCATCCAGGGTCAGACTATGTATCCTGATGCAATTATGATGTCTTTATGGGCACTAGTGCTTCCTTTTCTTCCATCTGAAGGTGGATGCTCTTGAAGTTATAAAATATTGCCCGAACCAGACCATCTGACTACAACAAACTCGAGCCAGTAGCCTCGCATAGTGTTTTTTGAATGTTTGAAACATCTGGGGCATTTTAATGTCAGGCATCACAAGACTCTGCTCTAATACAATTATTTGCTGATGAAAACGTATTTAAAAAGCCAAAAGCCAAATCAGAAGTGGTGCCAGACACAATGCACAACATGACAAGAATTTGTCTGAACGTGTTCTGCCTTGTCAGTAACTGAATCCAGATCTACTGTGATAATGCCAGCCTGATGAATGACTCCAGAAACATAATTTCTGGCGGTGCTCTTTAAATTCTGTCATGGAATAAACCCAAATCATTGTCTTCTGATTAAATTCATTTTGGCATGAAATAGCTTCTTTATAGGAATGTGATTGACTCACACTTCACCTTACCTGATCTGTATCATTTTCAGCATCTATTTCCAGTTATTCTGAGGGACTATTATGACTTTAATGGGATCATATGTAAGATTAATGTCTAATTTAAAGAAACACTTGAGTGGGGCAGTATTTTTGGAATTGCTAAAGATATTAAAGCCAGTTAAAAGACTTGTCTGCAAGCTGTGCTTGTTGTTTCGTGAAAAGGTGACTGTTGAAATCTAGCATCCAGATCACATCCACACATACAGAGAGTGTGACTTGAATCTCATTTTCATGAAAAACACTTCAGAAACAAGAGCTACTGCTAAGTAAATGCTACAGGGGAGAACTACCATAGATACCAGGGAATTAATTAGGCAAAACCTGCACGAGCCAGACATTTTGTGAAAATGAAGATAAGCCAACACATTGGGGTTGGTCGATAATACCAGTAGACTTGATTAAGTGGTAGAAGTTTGTCTGCCGGTAGAGATTTTGGACTATCGTCTCTATCGCGGTTACACACTCATGTGACGTTGCTGTGCGACGCGGTCATGAAAACGTATTTTTAATCATTGTGGTTTAAAAACAAGTGACTTTAAGATATTGAAATGCAATCGGCAGCGAAAGACTGGTCCTTAGCTGGTTAATGCTGGTCCTTTGCTGGTTTATGCTGGTCATGTTGCTGGTCAAGGACTAGCATAAACCAGCTAAAACCAGCATCCCAACACCAAAACATACCTAACCAGCATATGCTGTTTTTTTCAGCAGGGCCCGCCTACTATGAGCTTCAAAATTGCTCTTCAGAAACCTACGGGTGACATCACGGACACTACGTCCATATTTTTTACAGTCTATGGTGTCAAAATGCCCATCTTTGCAAGTATCCTTGCAAACAATAGTTTAGGTCGAGTCCTTTGTCATGTATAATGTTACACTGCTCATTAATAATGCTTAAAATGGGGCGTCAACCCGATGACGTAAATAGGTACTGTAGAAGCCACGCAGCCAATGAGCGCTAAAAAAAAAACTGTGTCTACGTCACGGCTTTAAACGTAACTTTTAGAACCGGATGCATGAAATGGTCACAAAAAGCATAAAAATGACCAGTTTCCACTTTGTAATATATTTTGTGACAGCTATTACTGTTTTAAGCAGTGTACAAAAATTACATATCTGTTAACATCTCAAAAAATGTGTTTTTGGGTTTTGTGACCCTTTAAGGGAAAGCAATCAGCTGAGAAAGAAAACACGTGTATAACAGTAAATTGGATCTTGGAAGCTCTTAAAGTGATAGCAGTCATTCATGTTATTCAAACAATAAAAGAGCCTATCACTTTAAAAACTAGTAAGAAGGAATATATATATTTAATTTGCACAGTGAAGAACATGCAGTGTTTTTATACATTTGATTACTTTTTAGATGCAGCATTTCTTATTTATTTGTTTAGCTGTATTTTTTGTAGCTTGAGTTCTTTTTTATTATTAATTTAGGCTAGTATTAGTTTATTTATTTATTTATTTATTTTTTGTGATATTGACATTACTGACAAGAGTTATACCATTTCTGTGGTGTCAAAATGCCTTATTTAAAGCAAAAATAACTATATTGAGATATATATTTAATTTCATTACCATGAAATAAAATTGGTAATATCCATGATATAAGCTTTTGGTCATATCGCCCACCTCAACCTACTCATAAATGAGAACAATACTGGAGTAAAATTTGACCGGTGACATAAAAGTTACATTTATATTGGTTTATACACATAAATCTGGTCCTAATATAAATGTCAGCGCTGTAGTTCAGATTCGAAAGGGTATGGGCTGAAGTAAGGACAGACCTAATTCAGGTCATTCATATAGAGGACGAGCCTGAAGAGCCTGAAAAGACATTACTTGTGTTTATAAGTGACATGGGAGAAGAATTTTTATTTTGCAAGACTATGAAAAAAATGTTTTATTTATGGCTACAGTTGGATCTTGAGAATAACAGACTGATAATAAAACCCTCATTGCATTTTAAAGGCTGCTTGGAGGAATCCCACTATTTTCATAGGCTTTCTTTAGTTGCACTATAGGAAAACCTTCAGAAAAGCACCAAAGACTCCTCTCATTCAACATTGTTAGTGTGAAAGTGGCTTGTAGAAAGCAATTTCACCACACTAGACTTTGATCTTGTTAGTATGGGTATTACGGGCGCATACGGGCGCAGACTTATGACGGAGCACTGAGCCTCTCTGCGCTAAAAAGGATGAATTATGCATCTTTTTTTTTTCTTTTTCAAATCAAAACCACTCCTGTTATTAAGTGTATTCTTTATAGGCATCACATCTGTTGAAAGCATGACAGAGAAAAAACTGAATCTGACCTTTGATTCTGCTTGCACACCTGCTGAAATCTAACCTTGATATCAATATAAATGTCAATATCAGGCTGCTGTTCTCAGACACAACAGTCAGAAAATCCAGATTTGACAAACTAAATCAAATTTGATTCTAAAAGACAAATCATGCCTGTCATTCAAAGTACAGATCTAGATGTCACAACCATCAACCAAACATATCAATATCATAACAAACCGAATGAAAAAACATTACTTGGGCTGTCAGTCGAAGTCGAAAGCATTGCTGTCAAAATATTATATAAATGTTTATTCATTCCTTTACACATAACTTTAACAGTTCTAGAAATAATATTTAAAATTAGATTAATTATATTTAGATTTTCCAAGACCATGGGAATTGTGGTTCTTCAAAGAAAAAAGTAGTTGAGGTGGTGAATAAAAATAAGAAATATCCACTTTAAATCCCCTTTAAAGAAATATCTTGATTTGGCTCATTTAAATATTGTTTTTAAAATCCCCTTTAAAGTTTGCTGAGAAACACTGATTTAAAAGTAATCATCGTGGCAGACAAGTGAATCATTGACAAGACAGTAGCTTCAAAAGTCAATGTATTGTTATTTTCAATATTTCTCTGTTGGACTTTATGAAGAATATGACACTTTGTCTCTGGAACATACAGTGCCCTCCAATAATATTGGCACCCTTAGTGAATAAGAGCAAAGATGGCTGTGAAAATAAATCTGCATCGTTTAATTGTTTGATCTTTCATTCAACTTATCATTGATGTAAAACAATTGAAAGTGGGGTGAAAATCTCATTATGAAATGTTTTTCTCTAGTTCAAGTTGGCCACAATTATTGACACCTAATTATTGCAACGTCATTTTCCCAAAACAGCTTTTTAACAGAGTTTTATCCTATAATGGCAGATGAGTTTGGAAGACACCTAACAATAGATTAGAGACCATTCCTTCATACAAAATTTCTTTAGATTCCCAGCTTCCAATCGGGCGTCTTCTTTTCAGTTCACCTCACTCATTTTCTATAGGGTTCAGCTCAGGGGATGGCCATGGCAGAAGCTTAATTTTGTGCTCAGTGACAAATTTTTGTGTGGATTTTAGATCACTGTCCTGATGGAAGATCCAACCACAGCCCATTATAAGATTTCTAACAGAGGTAGTTAGGTTTAGATTTTTTATTTGCTGGTATTTGATAGAATCTATGATGCCACATATCTGAACAAGATGTCCAGGATCTCTGGCAAAAAAAAAAAAAAAATAGGCCCAAAACATTGGACATGGAGTACTTTTTATCCCATCTGGTGGGTTTGCTGCCAAAAAGATCTTTTTTTTTTTAAATATAGTTTGACCATCTGACCATAGAAGCCAGTCCCATTTGAAGTTCTAGTCGTGTCTGACAACTGGATAAATGACTAGGATTTTTCTTGAAACCCTCCTGAACAACATGTAGTGATGTAGGGGCTGTTTGATATTTTCTTTCAGGCTTTATGACCCCAAGACTCAACTAATCTCTGCGATTCTCAAGCTGTGATCCTTGGAGAGTCTTTGGCCTCTCAAACTGTCCTCCTCACAGCACATTAAGATGATAGAGACACACGTCTTCTTCTAGCCAGATTTGTAACATCTTTAGTTTATTGGAACTTCCTAATTATTGTCCTGATGGTGGAAATGGGGATTTTAGTGCTATTTTCTCACAGCCACTTTTGTAAAGCTCAACAATCTTGTTCTGCACATCAGAACTATATTCCATGTTTTTATTCCTTGTGATGCATGATAAAAAGGAATTTAACTTTTGAGTTACTCATATTTATAATTCTGTGGAACAGTCATGGCTGGACATTGCTATTCTCCCTGGTGTGCTAAACAAAATGTAAATATGAATGGGAAAAGATTTTACTATTAAGAATTTCTAGGGGTGCCAAAAATTGTGGTCAACATGCATGGGAGAAAAACATTTATTTCATATTGTGAACTTCCTCCCACTTTCAATTGTTTCACTTCAATGAAAGGTAAGTTTTTTTTAGTTTTTTTTTAATGAATGATCAAAAAGATAAACAATACAGATTTATTTTCACAGGCACCTCTGTTACCCAGGGTGCCAATATATTTATTTATATATATTTCTTATTTTGTTGATATATACAGTATATATATATATATATATATATATATATATATATATATATATATATATATATATATATATATAGAAGCAACAGAAAATACTTACATATTTCCCAGAAGAAAAATTAAGTACAATTTTCCTTGATCTTCAAATTCTCTTAATGCATTGTGTTTCCTTCTGAAGCATCAATGAATGTTTGAACCTTTTTTAATAGTTGTGTCCCTCAATTGTACTCAGTGTGAAAAGATGGATCTCAAAATCATACTGTCACTGCTGGAAAGGGTTCAATTTTGCAAAAGGTGCTGGAAAAGGAAGAATCCGCAGAATTTTCTGAAGAGTGCTCAGTTTAACTGTTCAGAACAAACAAGGGACTCATGAACAACAACAAAACAAAACAAAAAAAATCATAGATCATCCAGGTAACCACACACAGTATTAAGAACCAAGTGTTCGCAAACTTTTGAAGGGGGTTATTTGAATAATTTCAGCTATTTTTTTGTCTCGTGGACTTTATGTAAACATCTTTTATGTAAAATATCTTACGCATGACAGTACTAAATAACAAATAACCAGGGCTCGAATTGAGGGGGGATGCGGGGGGTGGCATGTTGTTGTCATTTTTCATGCAAAATGTTTCAAACGCAACTTCTGACATTCTTCGAAAGAAGACAACATAAGGTATAGTATTTCACTGATAAGAGTTTAAAGAAATTCCCCTGATATTATAACTTTATTGTGTTTTACTATGTGTGACTGTGAGGACGAGGGACGATAAGCGATAAGAAAGAGAGAGGAGGGATGCCTTCTATTCAGAAATGATCACCTGTTCTAATTCACGCTAGCTGACATTATCAAGTATGCCTGTGGCAAAAACAAACAAAAACAGGTTGTGAGAGTCCAAAAGCATTCATTGCAAGTCAAAGCCTTTTAGAATGCAGTTAGAATGCCTCTATAATTTGAATAATGAAAGAAAAAATATTCTTCTGTCAGTTTTTTTTTTTTATCTTTATATGATACATAATTAAGTAATTAAGTAATATATGTGTTCGAGATCACCAGTGTTAAATTAATTCATATAGCAGTTCAACAGACAAGTTAATCGAGTGAGTTACATTTTAGACACATATTGTCTTTTTTCCTGTTTTGCAAATTAAATAGTTCCAAACAAAGCCGGAGCAGAGCTGTTGTGCATCTCAGAGCAACACTGCAGTGTTTCTTTCCTAAATTAATATTTTTTTGAACGAATCAAGTGAGCCAATTGTTCAATGATCTATTTATGAAGACATTCAACTTGCTTCGATCATAATTGAATCAGCCATTTTAAAAGAATCATTTGATTGAAGGATTCAATAAATCATTTATTAAAACAGACACTTGCTGACACCTACGTAGTAGACACCTACTGGTGGTTTTATTTATCATTATATTTATTTATCCATGAGAAGCCTAAACCAGCACAACAACACACTTAGCAAAATATTAATTATGGTTATCCCCCCCCCCATTAATTATATAATTGTTGACAATAATGCACACCCCTAAATAAGGGGCATCATTTAGGTCATTTGGCACACAGACACAAAAAAGGTAAAACTTTTGCCATTTCAGGCCCCACAAGAAAAACAACTCATAAACCATTGTTCAATAAATAAAGCTTAGTTTTTGTTAAATAAAAAAAATCACAGGACCCCCGCCCCACCATCCCCCTTGAATTTTTTTACAATTCGACCACTGCAAATAACATAAATTTTGTATGATCTCTCTTATTTTGTTACATTTATTCACATTTTCACACATTCTACAAGGGGTTCTAAAACTTTTCATTTTTTAAAAAAGTAAAAATGGTTTGACCTTTAAAATATATACCTTCTGAGCCTATTTTAATATTATTAGCTGTTATAATAAGATCATTACAAAATGATAATCATGTAAAGTCACTATAAAAAATGCATCTTAAGCCTTCTGCACAAGATTAAGTTTCCAGTGCTATTTTTTACTCTTAAATTGTTAACCTTTCACTTGTAATTTTGGCAGTAATGTCAGTGTATTACTACATCTGTGTCAATTTCTACATCTGTGTCAATTTCAGATTGGTAGACTCGAAAGGAAGTGAAGATGCAGAGGAGCAGAGCTAGATTTCAGTATGCACGTCTTCTATTCAGTGAATCCCGAGAAGTTTCCCCGTGGAGACACAGGAGCCTTATCACTGATGCTCTTTCAGTATGCGATCGTCTGTAAGATTTCATTAAACATGCTCTTTGTCCGCTGCCTAACTCGCTGTCTCTGCCTCTCTCTCTATGCATGTGTCACTCTGCCTCCCTCTCCCCCGAACTGTTTTTCTTCTGGTGTGTGATGTTCTTTATCTGGCAGCTCTGTCATTGTCTTCTGCCCCTCGACTTTAATGGGATCCTGCATCTGCATCAAAGAGAGTCATTGATGTGCCCCCAGGAAGCTCTGACAGTATCAGACTGTGTCCAGAAGATGAGGAACGGATAGGAGGACAGTGACTTTACATGACCTGAAGCCCATTGTCTGTAAACAGACGGCTGAGATGATGTCCTTCAAACTGTCATTCAGAACTGAGCCACAATATCTTTTTTCATCAAAACACATTTCAAGCAAAAGGTGACGGGTGAAGTCGCCGTGGTTAGTCACAAATCCCCTCTGTGAGTGTCTAGGCTGCGCATGTCCGCTCATTTTTTGTGATGGCCTGCTCATTTTTCATGGTCACATCTGATGTCAGTCCTGACTAGGCTCTCGTGTAAAATCCTTTCAGCTGTTTGTCTTTGACGGCCCATCAGCAGGGACCTCGATTAAAATCCTGATAATACCTCTTAATGCTGCCTTTCCTTCCCATGAGCAAGCTGTTCTCACTTCTCAAAGATTAGGATGGACAGGAAGCGAGAGCCCAATTCACAAAAGATTTTCAGCACTTCAGAGTTTTATTTAATCAATGTCACAAACCATGATTAAAAAGTGGATAAAAGAAAGTGCCCTTGTAGATTTGGTTCTTCTGCTGCATACCACGCACACAGATGCACACCTGTATTTATGCTGAAAGCACGGTATTTGTGCTTGTGTGGGTATGTATTTATCACAGAGGGATTTGAAGATGCTGACTGGTTTGTAATGGAATAAGAATATGTTGATGTGCTGTAATTATACACAAGCACACGTTGCAGGAATGAAAGACTGGATCATTCATGTGCACTGTTTAATTTATCAGATTGAATGCCAATATGCTGAGAATTTCACTCAGACAGAACATGATGTTCTCCCCGTGCTATTTAAAGCAAGTCTGTTTGTGTCCATTTTCCTTTTCATCACTGTCTCACCTGTGAGGAGCTTTTGCATGCTTGAATGCTGTGCTGAATGACTAATTACTTTTATTCAGCGAGGATGCATTCAATTGATCAAAAGTGACAGTGAAGACATTTCGAACGTCACAAAGGATTTTAATTTCTAATAACTGCTGTTCTTTTGAACCTTCTAGTCATCAAAGAATCCTGGAGAAAAATGTTTCATGGTTTCCACTAAAATGCTGATAAAATATTTATAAGGAGAAATGTTTCTTGAGCACCAAATCAGCATATTAGAATTGTTTCTGAACAATCACAGAAACAACCATCACAGGAATAAATTACATATATATATAGGCGTACAATATAGTGATAACAGCACTCCAACCGTTTCACCATTCATATCACTCCGCTTGCAGTATTTCTCACAGCGAGTGTCATGGCGGATGCCCAAATTTACTGATATTTTATAAAAATGTTGTTTTGTGTCACAGAGTTTTTAACCTCTTAGCATTCCTGTCAAACTTGCAAAACCTTCCACGGGAGGAATGTTGGAACACTAAGGGGTTAAGATGAAATTGCACTTGTTTAGACTTCAGATATGTGGTTTGTTAATAAAGATAACATCAATTTGCTTCGATTTTTTTTTTTTTAATGTGACCTCCAGGGCATTAACGGCCATTCAGCGCTCTTTAATAGTACGACAAAGATATCGCTTTCCTCAGATGACATTCAAACTAATGTTTTTTTTTTTTTTTTTTTTTTTGTTAATATGATATTAAACTGAAGAATGAATGCTGTGTCAGATGCAGGTAATCAAACTTGCTCAGTCTATCTCTCTCTTTCTCTCTTTTTCTCATAATACTCTACACAATACAGTGAGCTTTTCATATAGCAATATCATAAGCTTTTAATGAAGCAACCGAATGCTTCTCCATTACTGGTTTTAAAGTGACATTTTCAAATTAGCAAAAGAGGCTTGGGCTTAGCTGTTGTCAAACTGACCTTTGAATTTGTGGCGGAAGGAAGTAGCTGGCACAAAAGGTGGATTTTAAAGGCATTCCGTTGTTGTCTACTTATATAAACAAAATATCACAAGAGTGGTGAGTTCACATCTTGCAATTCTGATATAAAGATATAAAAACGCAATTGCGAGATATAAAGTCAGAATTGTGAAATATAAAATCACAACTCATGTTATATTGTGTTTATATAAGGAGACTTTAAAATCTCTCTTTTTTGCCAACGACTTCCTTCTGGCACAAATTCAAAGGTCAGTTTGACAGTTTAACAGCTAAGCCCAAACCTCTTTTATGAATAAATCAAAATTGCAAGATATTTATTTGCAAATTCTGTATTTCTCAGAATTGCACGTTTAAATCTAGCAGTTCTGAGTTCTTTTTCCTTGCATTTGCAAGTTTATATCTCGCAATTCTGATTTTATAACTCGCAGTTGCGAGTTTTTAATCACATAATTCAGAGACAAAGTTGCAAGATGTAAACTCGCAATTGTGAGAAAAAAAAAGTCACAATTAGCTTTTAAATTTTTTATTAAAAGACAGAAATGGGCTTCCATGTGAAGCAAATTCAAGTTTTTAAATTATGATTTAATATGTTGAACATTAAAACTGCAGTTTCACTTCTTATAATAGTTGATAGTCTGGCCTGGTTTTTTCTTGATTTTTTATTTTATTTATTTATTTATTTTTTGGACAAGAAACCAGCCTTGATCAAAACACAAGCTGCTTGCAAATTCCCTAACAATCTTGAGTCACTTCCCTGTGATGAAATGTTGGTTATCTGTTCTTCTTTACAGATTATAGGAGCACATTTCCCCCCATGTTGTGTTTACATAGCAGGATTGGTGTAGGGCAGCTTAGTGTTCTATTTCATTTAAGCATCTTGGGCTTAACATTTACAAAGCAATTATGCCTCTAAATGTTCCCAGCCCCTCGGGGAGTCTAACATAATGCTGAAAGATTGAGAGGCGTGCGGTATAGCTGCTCTGTGCTAAAGCACCTGTGGGCTCCAGTCTTTAAATAAGGCCTGCATGTTGTTAGATCTTTCACCGCAGTGTAATAATGAACTATTAATTATTGGTAAGCCTAAATCTATTAAGATTGATTTTCAGCGCTTGATGATTTGATGTGCCGTTAGGGCCTAATTTGCGATTTTACAGGTAAAACATTCATTATTCACTCATTATGTATAAAACGCTGCTGTGTCTATATATTGACAAGACGGTAAGGATCCAGCGATGGGTGGCCTGGGCTGTTGATGTTGTCTGAGTGAGTGGAGACCCACCTTGAGCGGATAATTAGCGGTCTCCTTGGTAAGAAAGAGGAGGATGTAATTCAATCAAAGCACAATGCTGACAGCTATTAAGAGGGCCTTCGAGGACATTAAATAAACGTGGACGCACACATTAATGTCACATTAGTTCTTAGCTGTCCGGTTCTAATCATTGATTGTTTATTCATTTGTAATAATTAATGATGGCGCCTTTATGCGCCGATTCAGGTGGACCCCGTAAAACTGCCAGGACTGTCCCGTTCTTGAGGTCTGCAGACAGAGGGTCGATGGGATAATACATCTCTAGAGAAATGCTCTGTCAACACTGCCTGAGGTAACGCTCGCTCCTCACCTCCACAGGGGAGACTCGCTGCTTTGACCCTCACGGTATTCCCCTGAAAGCCAGATTGATAACAGCAGTTTAGCCCCTCGGTGTGCAAGTCACATTAGACCTTCAGCTTGTCGCACACATCCTTTCTCTCGGTCTCTCTCCCAGACAGAGTGCTGGAGGGAAAACAACCCCATCAGTTTAATTACAGTTCTCGAAGGGCTGATGATCTGATGAGTTAGTTACACTCATGAATTAATGATAGCCCTCCCTCCTCACGTTATTTAGGCGGTGGAGTCAAGGGGAAAGCCATTCAAAGACTCAATTTGGGACTTCTGTGGTGAACCATGGGAGAGATCCAGTCTCCACTTGAATGATGTGTCTCTGGCAAAAGTCTGACATGTCGAACTGCCATCAAATGTCAGTTTCCGCATTTTTTGGCACTCACTTTGACACTACACTTCAAGAGTTTGGCATCAGCAGGATGTTTTTGTTTGCTTGTTTTATTAATACTTTTTAAAGGGGGTCACGATATACATTTATACTCGACATCTGAGGGTGCCCTCGTGCAAAAAGTCTACAAGCGAGACTCATAGGAGTATTAAACAAATGACTTTCCAGGAAATCCTTTACGTGGACAAAGGTATCCAGCCATCGCTGTAGCGGAATAAAACGTAGAAAGAAATGTTTTGTGTGATAAAACATCATCAGCACATGATTAAAATGGTACATGGTTTATCTGTGTTCTTCAAGCCATCTTAGGTATTTATATATATATGTGTGTGTTTTTTACGACGCGTCATCAGTCGGCCATATTGGCGGGACTAAACTTAAATAAGGCCACTGAACCAAACTAAACTTGCAAATTTTGCAATTATTGCTGCACAAAAATTATTGTCATGTTTTGGGCTGTCAACCCGGGAGAGACATTTGAAGTGTTATGGACTGCCAAAAGTTACTTTTAAATAATATCTTAAATATTTTAAAATAGAGAACAGTTAATTTAAATGGTTATGTTTCGTAATATTTCTGTTTTTTTTTTTACTCTGTTTTGAACAGTAGTTTAAGTTATATTTTAATGTGAAAAATCGTTGGTATTTCATTTTATTTTAATCTAACATCCTTTTTTTTTTCCAAGTTCACCATACTATTATAATTAATCCTCCAGTTTTTATAACCTCATTAATTAAAAGACTGCATTGAATATTTGCACTTAAATTCATTTACCACACTACCAGACTATTTAAAACCAACTAGTTAAGGCAAAAAAGGTTTAACAGATTAAAACCCTGAAAAACATTAGAGGAATGATGAACATTAACAGGATCTAAAATGTACACTTTCCCCTACACGTTCATAAAAATTTTATCCTATCTTAAAATGTTGATAAAGCTCATGGTCATGTTACATGCCTTATATCTACCTTTAAATGATACATCAGGAGTCACACCTTATCTGTTATTGTCTCTCAAATGCCCCCCAGTTAAGCTGTAAAGATTTATGAGCGCTTAACCCAATACAGATTTGTAAGCATTCATCACCTGGTCCCTTATGCATGAATTATTTAAATTCACATGTTGTATCAAGAGGTTCTGATTGTGACAACCACTCTCAACCAGTAGGACTACTGAATATCACATTGAAATTCCTTCCCACCCACCTTTTGTGCAATGGCTGCTGCCACATTTCGTCTAGTGTGAGATTGAGAAGTGGCAAACAGCACAACTACATTGTCACTTATCCATCTACCACTAACATTCCTCTCTTTTTTTGTGTTTGTTTTACTGATGATCCAGTAAGCTTAGAATGGATTGTTTATTTAAGCATCAGATGCAGAGCTGAAGATTGAAATTCAATCGTTCTTTTTGTGTCTCTTCAAATAATGCTTGTGGTCCAACAGCTTTTCTTACTTGCAACCATTTATAGAGGTCTTTATTGTTATAGAGGAGATCAAAGCAAAGAATAATCTCTCCGATTTCTACAGATTTCATGAAACACATTGAAGTACACCATGCACAACATGATTTGTCAGATATGTAACGAGTACTGGGCTTTGCTGTAAATGTGAAGCTGCCTTGCATAGTACATCTGGAATGTATTTGCTTTTAAAATACATGTTTTCACACTTTTGCAAAGCCAACCTCAAGCAGGGATTTTGGAGGAGCTTGAGCTACTCACACATTAAATTAAAAAGCAGGGACTGTGCAGAGACACAAACGTGTTGATGTGGCCTTGATGGGCAATTCTGTCACCTACTTCAATATTATGCTGTTGTAAAGAAACAAATTGGACTTTTTCTCAGTCACCAAAGCTGTCAAAAGAAGGTAGTCAAAACAGGAATATTGAAGGCTTTACTGATAGCTTGTTTTATTTATCCCTACCTAAAATGGGATAAAATCAATTTTAAACATTCTCTTTTTATCATATTTTATCTTTATTTGCCACCTTTAATAAAACAAAATAAACTGCCGTTTTTTTACTGCCTAATATTTACTATTGAACCTTAAACAAGGTTATCTGAGTATTAGTCTTGGCCATATTCTGGCCATATCTGAAAATCACCTGAGCAACTATTTTCCACCATAAATAGTAAGTACAGCTCCTACTGCCCTGAAATAGGGAAACAATTCTGTTTGGAAAAATCAAAATTTGTGTCAGGAATATGGACCTGTGTTGTTATGTTTTCGCCTCTGTTTCTGTTCCTGTGTGCCCTTATCTGGTCATGTTCCTGTCCTCATTTAGTCTGATTATTTATTCTGTGCGCCTGTGTTCTTCCAATTACCCCTTGTATTTAAAGGTGCATTCACACCATATCGGATTTCCCGTAATTACGAGATTCCAACTTGTAAAAAGCGTTCAAGTCCTTGTAGAACTCGATTACAACTTGTGAACTGGGAGTCTTCTGAAAGCTACGACTTATACCACATGACCACTGTGCCACCTGACCAACATAGACCCTGTTTAGGCGTTGAGAGTGTTGCCATAGAAAACTATAATTCCGAGTCAGAGGATGTGAACAGCTCTGAGTAGAAAGTCACGTGTTGTCATCTCAAAATTATGGTAATAACTGTATGGTGTGAATGCAGCATAAGTTCCTGTCTGTGCATTCCTCCAGTGTCTACATGTTGTGTACGTGTTTCATCTTCTCTTCCTGGTGTGGATTTACTCTGTGGTTTGATTTATTAAAGACTGTTTCACTTTTTTTATGTCTTCATCGTTCCTTCCGGCAGCATATTGTGACAGAAGATCTGACCAACAAACACTTTTATTGCGTTTTTCCCCTCGATTTGTTTTCAGATTTTTTGTTCCAAATACCTCCTCCTCTATCGAGGGCCACACCAGACTGTTTCTGGTCCTCGCTAACCTCACCATCTATCCGGACGATGATCTCTGTGCGTTCTACGATGCCAGTTTAACCACCACGTGCAGAGCACCATCGTCCAATGATGGCCCTCTTTGCCGCCTTTCCACTCCTGACCCACCGGCCAGCCCACCATCTCCCCACGGTGCGGAGCATCAGCCCGAGCCCACCGATGACGGAGAGCTGGAGCCCGTCGTTCCCACGTCCAGCCCAGAGAGGGCTGCGGTTCCCACATCCTGCCCAGAGAGGTTTCTGGTTCCCATGTCGAGCCCAGGGGGGGCTCCCGTTCCTGAGTTTAGCCCAGAGAGGGATACCGTACATGAGTTTAGCCCAGAGAGGGATACCGTACCTGAGTTTAGCCCAGAGAGGGCTTCTGTTTCCAAATCCTACCAAAAGATGGTTTCTGTTTCCAAGGGCAGCCCAGAGAGCCCGGAGGCTCACAAATGCCCACCCTCCCACTGCTTCTGCCTCCTCCTCCGCTGTTGTCTGTCAGCCACTCTGCTCACCCTCAGCCCACCATCTGTGTGGTGGGCTCACCGCGGTTCTTCCAGTTTCCATCGGTGTCATGCTGGAGGATCCCCTGTCTCCGCCTCCAGACAGACTCGAGGACTTCGCCTCGGCCCGTCAACCCAACGGCTCCACCTGGGTCGTGGCCTGGATCCCGTCTGGGTCCCGCCTGGCTCCTCCTGCACCAGGCCCCTCCTGCCGTCTCCCCGGCTCCTCCCTCCATCTGATCAACCCTGGCTCCTCCAGTTTCCTCCTTGGCTCCTTTCTCCGTCGTCTCCACTTTGGACTGTTTATTGTCCTTCTCCTGGATATCTTTCCCTTTTCTGAGCCTCCCAGCCTTCCTCAGCTGTTCCTATGGCACGAGGACGCATCTTCCGGGAGGGGGGTGTTATGTCAGGAATATGGACCTGTGTTGTTGTGTCTTCGCCCCTGTTTCTGTTCCTGTGTGCCCTTATCTGGTCATGTTACTGTCCTCGTTTAGTCTGATTATTTATTCTGTGCACCTGTGTTCCTCCAATTACTGCTTGTATTTAAGTTCCTGTCTGTGCATTCCTCCAGTGTCGGGTCTGCATGTTGTGTATGTTTGTTATCTTCCCTTCCTGGTGTAGATTTGTCCTATGTTTGTATTTAATAAACATTTTGTTTATGTCTCCATCATTCTTTCCGGCAGCGTATCATGACAAAATGTGCATTATAGAGTAAACAAAACAAATGTTTATCAGTTTCTCTCATTCATATACTATTTGAGTCTATTTTTATATTTATTTATTCATTTATTTTTTGGACAGCAATATCTAAAAAAAAGTAAGACCTTCATTGGAAAAAAAGTGGTGCACGATGTGTCCATTCCAGAAAATTCAAAATGACTGCAGAGAAGAAGGAATTTTGAAAGATGACTGGCATCATCCATTTATGTGTGGCTTACTTCGCATTTTTAACATCATTAATTCATTTTAAAAAATGCCACATTTAATGTTCCCGCAGTATTTCAAAATTATTCTCTTGCACATTCAGTTCATTCTCTCAAGCGGCTGCACAGTTTAGTCATCAATAGGCGACTAAAAGAGTGGAAGTGTTCTCCTCCATCTCTTTCACAGCACACTACGCTGTATTAGGACTGCCTCAGGGCATAATATTGAAAATGGCAGGTGAGTAAAGCTCTCTTGCAGCTCAGATCGCACACGTGAGTCGGAGACAATGTGTGTTTGACATGGTGTGAAATGTGATGACTTTCTATCACTCGCTCAGGTACCAGTCCAGATTTTAGGGCTTCAGGGCAGAAGCCCTATTTATATATAGTATTTGTTGAGAACTTTTGACTCATACAGAACAATTATTTCTTTCCACAGTTTTTTTTTTTTTTTTAATAGCTGAGAGAGTAAATACAGAGTGCTAGTATTGATTGGTCAGCATCTCTCCAATAGTACCATAAAGATTTGGAGATCTCTCAGACTGTGTTTATTGTGATTAGTGTGTCTAGGTTTTTGTATGTGTATGTGTTTATATATTTGTGTGTGACAATGTAAACACTTGTTTATAATGATATTGCTTATCTTTATTTTTCTTATCTCCCAAAGAAAGTTTTAAGTTTAAGTCATTTTTGTATGTAATTGCCAAAATAATGACTGCTGTTGGCTGGTCAAACACATTTGTCTTGTTGCAAACTCACAACATTGGTTGAGCCAGTGTTTCTTGTATTCACTAAAAATTGCACATTTCAGCTTTAAGAACAGTGTTTTAAAAGTCACAATGAATAATTGATGTATTACATGTGAATATAATACTGAGCGTTAAATGCTGTCATAGGCACTACATATAAAAATGTTATTGTCTCAGTACCTCTTATATCACTGAGAGCTAACATGTGCTATAATATTCCTATAGGTCTATAAAGAAAGACCTTTTCAAATAACAATAGAGAGATTTTATTTCACCTGTAAAAATGTAACATGAGCTTGTAAATAAACCTTAAATGTATTGTACATGACTACCTGTACGCCTGCAGTATTCACAGCTCATTTCAGGGCCCATGACTCCTGTGAGAGTGTTTCAGACCGATTTTACATTCATTGATCTTGTAGGTCCATTTTAATGCAGTGTAAATGTAAACATTTGGTGTTCTTTGATGAATTCTCTATTGTTGTTGTAACACTAGTAGTAAAACACAAACAACTTTTAATTCATTTTATAACAACTGTGTTATTATGGCATAATAAATTATTTGTAATACATTTTGATTCACAATACATTTTGGCATTTGTATCACATAACCAGCTTCATAAGTATGGCTTTTCTGACATAGTAAACTTGCTTGGTAGCTCACCCGATACACAACGCTCCAAAACTTGTAGAGGCAAGCTAAAACAGAATGGTTGCTTTAGCAAATACGTTTTTTGTTTCATATTAGCTTTTGTTAACACTATCGGTTAGGTTTAAGGTAGAGTTTAGTGTTGGTGGTACAGTATAGGGGCTTTTGCACCGAAGGAACCTTTCTCAGAACTGTTGGAAGTACCTGCTTTTGGCATTTGCACCGCAGGATCTAGGAACAGTTTTAGTTCTAGGAACTCTGTTTGGGGGAACTAAATTAGCTCCTACCTCAGAGTAGGGTCTAAAACAGATCTATAGGAACTATCAATGACATAAGTGTACGCTGATTGGCCACATGCATACAAAACACTGGCTACCCAGAATTTTTAAAAAGCCATGTAAAAATACAGTGCTTATAGAAAATCCATAATACCCCTTTTGAAGTAGTTACTTATTTGTCATACAGCCTGAATTCAAACCCTATTCCAAATAACTTTTCCAGCTTTTTTTTTTTTTTAACAATTTTGGTGTTACAACATCAAACCAATTTGATTGGATTTAAGTCAGGGCTTTGACTTGGCCACTTAAAGATATTGACCTTCTTATCCTTAATCCATTTTGTTGTTGTTTTGGCAGTATGTTTAGGGTCATTGTCGTGTTGGAAGGTGAATGACCTGCCCATCTTCAGCTGTCTAGCAGAGGGACTCAGGTTTTCCCTCAATTATTTGGATGTACTTGGCAGCATCCATTTTCCATTCAATCCTGACCAATCGCAGAGTCCCAGCTGAAGGTTAACACCTCTCACAACATAATGCTGCCACCACCATGCTTTACAGCAGGGTTGGTGTGTTTTGGGTGGTGTTCTGTGTTTGCTTTCCACCAAAAAGAGCTTGGAGTTCAGTCCAAAAAGGTCAATTTTGGTCTCATCAGACCATAGCACATTTTGCCAGAAGGTATCAGACTCTTCCAAATGTGCATAGCACAAATGAAAAAGTCTTCTTGCGTGCCACCCTGCCATACAGGCCAGCATTGTGTAAAGCTTTGAAGATAGTTGCCACATGCACAGACTGACCAGGCCCAGGCATAAAGCCTTATACGTCCTTAAAAAGTTGCCTTTGGCCTCCTGATAGATTCTCTGGTAACACTTTATAATAACTATCCGTTATAACTAGTTAATAGACCATTAATAAACTGTTAGTTAATGAGTAATAAATGACTTGTTAAATAACAGTTAATAGTTTGTTAAGTATTTATAACTGTGCCTTGTAGATAGCCAATAGATAGCTTACAAGCTGTTAGTTAACAAGTTATAAATGACTTGTTAACTGTATTTTAATGATTTATAACTATACCTAATAAATCCCATAAAATGAGGAATAGTTGCAACTTTAGAATAACGTCCCAATAACATACATAAGCTAATAACTAACACTTAACTAATACATTAAGTCACACTTTACAGATCAGTTGTTCATAGTTAACCATCTACTAATACCAGTGACTTTGTACTTTGTAGAACAGCCAATGGATGGAACAAGTTCAAGCTACAGAAATTTGATGTGATATTTAAAATACACAATTTTTGTACCTCAACCTTGTTCCACCCATAGGCTTTTCTGAGGTTTGGGCACTTTTTGTGCTAAACATGAAAACAAAATAAATAAAAATCTAGCCATTGGCATTATTGATACGAACATGTTTTATCACACCTTGGACCCTCTATACTGAGTGAACCAGCGGCAATCCATTTGCTGTTCTACCATGTTTCACTTTTATAGTAGATGGTTAACTATGAACAACTGATCTGTAAAGTGTGACTTAATGTATTAGTTAAGTGTTGGTTATTAGCTTATGTATGTTATTGGGACGTTATTCTAAAGTTGCAACTATTCCTCATTTACTAACAGTTAATAAATGAAGAATAGTTGCAACTTTAGAATAACATCCCACTAACATATATAAACTATTAAATGATACTTAACAAGTCTTTAGTAAGTAATTTACTAACAGCTTGTTCGTGATCTATTACTAATTTATTAGGTATAGTTATAAATCATTAAAATACAGTTAACAAGTCATTTATAACTTGTTAACTAACAGCTTGTAAGTCATCTATTGGCTATCTATAAGGCACAGTTATAAATAATTAACAAACTATTAACTGCTATTTAACAAGTCATTTATAACCCATTAACTAACAGTTTATTAATGATCTATTAACTAGTTATAACGGATAGTTATTATAAAGTGTTACCGATTCTCTTATCAATGTCCTCCTGGCTCTGTCATCCACTTTGGACAGACGGCCTGATCTAGGCAATGTGGTAGTGGTGCCATATGCTTTCCACTTCTTGATGCTCTGAACAGTACTCCGAGGCATAGCTAAAGCCTTTAAAATGTGTTTGTAGCTTTCTCCTAACTTGTGCCTTTCTACAACTTTATCCCAGAGGTCTTTTGAAAGCACTTTCCCAATCACGGTGAATTATTTGCCGTACCATGCACTATTAAGTCACTGTCGGCTGCTTCAGAGTTCCTGTTGCCAGCGTAAATGCAACCGGGAAAGCAGCCTGTGGGGGAAATTGGTTCTCTAGGAATGACCCTGCTGGACAGTTCCTAGAACCACGTGGTGCGAAAGCCCCATGTTATTTTCAAATGTGAAAAATCCTTAACTTTTCTCTTTGAAAATTTCACAAAATGTGGGAGTAGCAGCGTAATATCATGTTACAAAAATGTCGCAACAAGCATGTTTTACCAACTTTATGTCACTGCAATTTGTATATATTTTATGATGTGTCTAATTCGTACAAATTCATAAGACCTCACTCGAATTTTAACATTTATTTTTTTTTTAATCATATGTATTTTATGTATTCTATGAGGTGGTAAATCTGAAGGAATTCATTCAAAGGACCACCCCTAACCCCCAAACCTACCCATCAGAGAAATCGTACAAAATCGTAGGAGTGGGGTTGTATGCTTTCATATGAATTATCCACCTCATAAAATATGTAAGAATTCGTTAGAGCACACTCGTATGAATTCGTACGATTTTTGAAAAGCCTGTGTATTTATGAAGTGGAAAATTCGAAGGAAATTTGTACAAAGGACCACGCCTAAACCTACCTGTCACAGAAATCGTACGAAGTCGTATTCGTCATTCGTCGTACAAATTTGTATGAATTAGCCACCTCATAAAATATGTATGAATTCGTCAGACCTCACTCACATGAATTTAAGATTTTTGAAAAATTATACACATTTTACAAAGTTTAGATTTACAAGAATTCAAGGTGGAGTATAAGTCCTACTGTATGCATCTATTTTGTTATATTGAACAATTAAATTTAAATAAAATGTTTAATAAATCCAAACTGTGTCTGGAAATTCACTGAAAAACTGACTCTAGACTCTCTTTCTCTATATATCTCTATACATTTGTATGCTTTCTTTGCAATAGACAGAATCGTCAAGCACCCTTAGCAATGACTAATTAAATTGTATTCTTGGTGCTTATAGTGTAGCACACCTCAAAGTATTGCACTGATGAGATGCTTAATTTGAAAAGCTTTACATACAGTACAGTATTTATAGTATGCTTTGTAGTGGATGCTCATGGAAAGATAACCATTCATTTAACAGACGAATACCCAATTGATTTTTTTTTTCCTTTAAATGTAGCTCAATTGATGGACAGGAGCCTAACTAATGTAAATGACTACAATGTCCTTGAATGGTGGAGATGAACATCATTTTAAGAGGTTGTTGGATCGGTACGTTATTGAGCAATGCCCAGTTCTTAATTAACATTTTCATTTTATAGTTTGATTCTGAATAACACCAAGGTTAGAAATATTAGAGAGTAAAATGACAAATTAATACACTAGTGTTGTTTTCCAGGAATTTATATGTGAATCAAAATGTTTTAGTGCACAAACGTCGCTGAGATATTTATTGCCAATTAATGATGGTCTAGTACTCGTCAGTATGTTTAAAAGGCTTTGAATTAAACTGAGAATTAATGACGAAGACAAAATCATGACGGGATTTCGATAGAGTCTGCGTTGAATCAATTTTCAGACTATACTTTAAGCATCCTTTGTTATTAAAAATACCCAACAAATCATCAGTGACATGTCGGAGTCCATAGATACATGCGCTTTGTGAGTTTACTTTCACTTCATCTGTAGTGTACGCTCAGGTTGAGCACAACACTTACACGATTTTCATTTCAGATATCTTTCAGACATGGAAGTCTATTGGAAAACAGCAAGCATAATGTATTTGCACTGAGATAGTGAGGCAGAGGAAGCCAGCGCTCTTTGTCATCATAACGCAGGCCTGAATTGGACAATATTTTATTGTTGTGGGTGACTAGGATGTCATATGAGACATCTGACTAAATCAGTCACATAGCGTGCACACAGACACTCCAGCGTGAAGCTATCTGACAGCACTCCACCTCCTGTCGGTAATACACTCTGACAACAAGCAAACCGGAGACTGATTACAGAAGCCGTTCTATATATATTAATTTCAGATTTTTGTTCAAACCACTGAATTGCAATACACTGTAAGTATAAAATCATTTATATCGTTGAGGTTTTTGCAATGCTTTGCATGCTGCATCCAACAATATATTACCATCTCATATAATCATTCAACTATATGCCTGATTTTTCACTTTCAAATCTGATTTGGACCTCGTTTCTATTCAAGAATATGCAATTTAGGATGGGTGTTTGTTAATGCAGTTACACATACAGCACATTAAAACTGCTAATGTGATTTTAGCTTCTTTTCACTAGCACATTAAAAGTTTAGTCAAGGTTATTTAACCTGGCTGCACTTGCTTCCATTACAGTGGCGGCTACTGGTCTGTCAAATAGGGGAAGCTCATTTTCGGTCTACATCATAAAATTGTCTATTTATTTAAAAGTAAATTCTGCCCTATGTTCCTTTTCAAGAAAATGGTCTGTGACCCTGTCGTACCAACTAGGCGTCTTTTCCAGTGACTTTTCGTGTGCAGTTTCATATGAATGAATGATCTAAAAAAAAATATTAAACTCTGTAAAAGTGAAACAAGGAATGTGGTGTATAATTGTGTGAAATGTATGATGAAAATCGAGCAATTTCGCCAAGCAAATATAAAGAAATAGGTTGCAGCAGTTTTTATTTCGACTGAACTTGAGAAATCCACGATGGGACTGAGCGGCCGCAGAGAGCGTGAACGAATAGCTTCAGCGATTCCTTATAGGACAAAATCGCTGTCAGTCAAAAGGACATGCAATCTTTCGACAGACCCTCCAATCATCACGCAGAAGCTCAGCGTCCAGGCCAGCCCACTCCTCATTCACCCCCAGAGACGCTGAGCGTCCGTGGGCGGGACATAATCGCAGCGTTTATCCAATGACCGTCTAGTTTCAAAGCACTGAAAAAAAACGTTCAAAGCAGCCCCATTGAAGTCAATGGACGCTGGGCTTCAATGGGGAAATGCACTGTGACGCTACGGGAATGTATGAGAAGAAAATCAAGTCAGCCGACCTGCTATATCTAACTGATTCTGAACGAATTCGTCTTTGAGATGAACGTTTTCTAACGCATTTTTAGTCAATAAAATGTTAATATAATAGTACGTAATTTGACCATAAATTTTGTGACATTATAGGGGAAGCTGAGCTTCCCTTGCAGTCTTAAAGAAATCGCCACTGTTCCATTATATTTGTGTTTTGCATTCATTATACACTAGTGTTATAACTGGCCTTGAATCTAATTCTTGGTCCAATTGACCAGTGGTGCATACATCTCATTTAAAATGCAGGCGGCCACTTTGCACACAGTGCAGTGATCCATTTGTTTCATCAAATTGAAAAGCCAGATAGATTGCACATTAGCTCACTTAGGTCTAGTTTGCCAGCACAAAATGCTCCCAATAAATATTTAACACTGTTTGTAATGTCATCTTTGAGGTAAACTGGCATCACAGATACCATTGTCTTCCTAGCTGTGTAAAACAAACTAAGCTGGATCAAGTCCCATATTAAGTTTGACTGTGGAAACAGAGTGAATCAGAGGATACTGTGTAATAAGTTATAGATTATAGAACAGAAAAATATTGAATGTCAGTGCATGTAATATTATTAAAGTTTTTAATTCTGTCATTAATTACTCACCCTCATGTCGTTTTAAACCCATACGACCTTCATTTAACTTCAGAACACAAATTAAGATTTTTTTTTATGAATTACGAGAGCTTTCTGACCCAGCATAGACAACAATGCAACTGACATGTTTAAAGCCCAGAAGGTATTGAGTGACAGCAGTGGTTCAACCCTGCCAGTCTTCTACGAAATTGTTTTAAACTGCATTGAACTGCATGAGCCTATGAAAGTTTAATGACATTTGGAAACATTTACTAATGATCTGTTAAGCATTACATATTGTTTTAATTATTTTAGCTTTTAAACATTATAAACCATATGTCAAAATCATCTGTAGATTTTTACAAAGTGCATGATCATATTGAAAGATTAATTAATTTATTTTAATAAGCATTCTAATTTACATGAAAATTATGTGTTAATCATTAGGTAATGCTTAACAAGTTTATTAGTAAACATTAACAAGCACATAATCTCATATTTCTAGCTACAGTGGTGTGAAAAAATGTTGGCCCCCTTCCTGATTTTTTTTTTCTTTTTCTTTTTTTTTGCATGTTTGTCACACTTTAATGTTTCCGATCATCAAAAAATTTAAATATGAATCAAAGATAACACAAGTAAACAAAACATGCAGTTTTTCAATGAAGTTTTTTATTATGAAGGGAAAACAAAATTCAAACCCACATGGCCCTGTGTGAAAAAGTATTTGCCCCCTAAACATAATAACTGGTTGGGCCTTTTTGGTAGACAGCAGAATTCATGGTTCCATTTATCACAGCAAGTCTTCCAGGTCCAGAAGCAGCAAAACAGCCCCAGACCATCACACTACCACCACCATATTTTACTGTTGGTATGATGTTCTTTTTCTGAAATGCTGTGTTACTTTTACGCCAGATGTAATAGGACACACACCTTCCAAAAAGTTCAGCTTTTGTCTCATCAGTCCACACAGTATTTTCCCAAAAGTCTTGGGGATCATCAAGATGTGTTCTGGCAAAACTGAGATGAGCCTTTATGTTCCTTTTGCTCAGCAGCGGTTTTCGCCTTGGAACTCTGCCATGCAGGCCATTTTTTGCCCAGAACACTGACCTTAACTGAGGCAAGAGAAGCCTGCTGTTCCTTAGATGTTGTTGTGGGGTCTTTTGTGACCTCTTGGATGAGTCGTCGCTGCGCTCTTGTGGTAATTTTGGCCACTACTGGAAAGGTTCATCACTTTTCCGTGTTTTCGCCATTTGTGGATAATGGCTCTCACTGTAGTTCGCTGGAGTCCCAAAGCTTTAGAAATGGCTTTATAACCTTTTCCAGACTGATAGATCTCAATTAATTTCGTTCTCATTTGTTCCTGAATTTCTTTGGATCTCAACATGATGTGTAGCTTTTGAGGATCTTTTGGTCTACTTCACTTTGTCAGGCATGTCCAATTTAAGTGATTTCTTGGGGCAAAAACTTTTTCACACAGGGCCATGTGGGTTTGGATTTTGTTTTCCCTTCATAAAAAACCCTTCATTTAAAAACTGCATGTTGTGTTTACTTCTGTTATCTTTGATTAATATTTAAATTTGTTTGATGATCTGAAACATTAAAGTGTGACAAACATGCAAAAAAAAATCAGGAAGGAGGCCAACACTTTTCCCACACCACTGTATGTGAATGTATAATAACTAATGATCTGTTAAGCATTATATTGTTAATGATGTATTTGGTAATGAAAGTTATTTAAAAAAATAACACGCTCACCCATAACTAAGGTCCTGCTGCATTGATAGATGCCCTTTATTGTTCATGCCTGAAACCTGTGACGGGGAAACTTTAAATGTCAATTTGATACAGAAAGGGGAGTAATTCCCTGTCCGTCTTCTCGAATGTATTTATATACAAAAGCCTGCTGGAATTTCACATTTCTGCTGTCTAGGAAAAAGAGGAATCATCCAACTTTGCGCTACTGGAAAGTCATTCTAAAGTTCAGCCAAAATTGAAAATACTGTCATTTACTCACCCTCCTGTTTTTCTAAATATGTATGACTTTGTTTTTGGTTTTTCCTGTGGAACACAAAAGAAGATATTTTGAATAATGTTTTTGACTGCTTTTGTCCATGCAACAAAAGTCAGCGGGATCCAAAACAACACTGGACAATGTTGATTGTCATCGTATTGGTCAAAATGTTTCTTATGTGGTCCACAAAAGAAATACAGTCATTAAGTCTTTGAAAAAGCAAAATAATAAAATTAAATAAACGAAAAAATAATTCTGATCTACAACAAAGATCTAAAGCTCGATACGTGACAAAAAATGTTGCAGCCTCACAAAAAAAAAAAAAAAAAAAAAAATGCACCGCTTGGCTAAATCTTGTTAGAAGTAAATGTCACCAACAAATTACATATTACCATTGAGGATTCGGTTTGGACAGGAAATTGCCACTCGTCAGCACTCTCTACTTAGCCTCTATTACAGTGTTCAGCAAAATAAGCAAAATACTGAACTCTATTGGGTGCATCTTAAAAGCCTAGTTCCGTATCCTCAAGGAAAGCTGCAGGGCTAAAGTCAGATGCCCTTCATTTGTTAAACTTTCTAAAACAACTTTGAGGATGTTAAGTGAAAATGATCACTTGTCTAAGTTAATTCCAGAAGAGTGGTTTTAAAAGGAGTTGAGAGGGTTTCTGTAGAGTTGCACATTGACAAGTAATATTTTTAATTCTCATTATGTTATAGTATTTTTTCGTCAGTGGTGTAGTGCAAATCTTGGGCGCTTTCATAAGTGGTGATGTCATGGACATTTGTTTGCATCAGAGGTGTCAACAGTTATCTTATTTACAGAAATGTAGCCATGATTTAAGTAGTTTTTGTGCTTTAAAAAAAAAAACTCAGTATTTTTCTAATTTTCAGGCAGTTAGAAAATATAATGGGTTCACTTTTATCTATAATTGACTGCCTGAGGCCCATAACACATGGGATGGGTGTCCTTTAGTATTGGTGTGAAATAGAATGAAGGTCATTTGATCAGCCACAACATTAACACCACTGACAGGTGGAGTGAATAACATTGATTATATTGTATTGTTACAGTGGCACCTGTCAAGGAGTGGGATATATTAGGCAGCAAGTGAACAGTCAGTTCTTGAATTTCAAGTTTTGGAAGCATGATCTAGATCAGGAGTTCTCAACTCTGGCCCTCAAGGTCCATTTTCCTGCAGAGTTTAGCTCCAACCCTAATCAAACACACCTGAACAAGCTAATCAAGCTCTTCATCATTACTAGAAAGTTACAGGCAGGTGAGTTTGATCAAGGTTGGAGGTAAACTCTGCAGAAAAGTGGACCTCAAGGGCCAGAGTTGAGAACCTCTGATCTAGAGTGACTAGACAAGGGTCAAATAGTGATGGCTACACAACCTGGTCAGAGCATCTAAAAAAAATCAAGTCTTTTGGGGTGTTTCTGCTATGCTGTAGTTAGTGTCTACCAAAAGTGCAAGGAAGCACAACCAGATACAGTACTCTACATCAGGGTTATGGGCATCCAAGGCTCATTGATGCACATGCAGAGTGAAGGTTTGTCCATCTAGTCCAATCACATAGAAGAGCTACTGTAGCTCAAACTGCTGAAAAAAAACATGATGCTGGCCATGATATAATGCTGTCAGAACATACTGATGACTCTTGTCCATTGCCAAAAGCACCTACAAAGTAGCACCTACACATCAGAAGTGGAGGCAATGTTGTGCTCTGGGAAACATTCTGTGAAGAAACCTTGAGCCCTGGTGTTCATATAGGTTACTTTGACATGTACCACCTACCTAAAGATTATTGCCATGTACGAATAAAAAATATTTGATCCCCTGCTGATGTTGTATGTTTGCCCACTGTCAAATAAATGATCGGTCTATAATTTTAATGGTAGGTTTATTTTAACAGTGAGTGACAGAATAAAAAAAAAAAAAAATCCAGAAAAACACATTTTAAGTTATAAATTAATTTGCATTTAAATGAGTGAAATAAGTACACAAAACATGACTTAGCAAAACCATTTTTGGCAATCACGGGTCAGATGTTTCTTGTAGTTGGCCACCAGGTTTGCACACATCTCAGGAAGGATTTTGCCACTCCTCTTTGCAGATCTTCTCCAAGTCATTTAGGACCTTCAGCTCCCTCTACAGATTTTCTATGGGATTAATGTTCTTGTTAAGCCACTCCTCACTTTGTTGCCTTGGCTGTGTGCATTGGGTCATACCCATCCACGACCCATTTTCAATGCCCTAGCCCTGAAGGTACATGGCCCCGTCCATCGTCCCTTTGATGCGGTGCCGTTGTCCTGTCCCCTTAGCAGAAAAACACCCCCAAAGCATAATGTTTCCACCTCCACGTTTTATGGTGGGGATGGCGTTCTTGGAGTCATAGGCAGAAATCCTCCTCCTCCAAACACGGCGAGTTGAGTTGTTGCCAAATAGCTCGATTTTGGTCTCATCTGACCACAACACTTTCAACCAGTTCCCCTCTGAATAATTCAGATGTTCATTGACAAACTTCAGGCAGGCCTGTACATGTGCTTTCTTGAGCAGGACCTTGGTTTCCATATGAGATACAAAACCTGTTCTCATCTGAAATTAGACCACTGGGCAACAGTCCATTTCTCCTTCTCTTAGCCCAGGTAAGACGCCGTGTTGTTCTGGGTTGATTCCTCACCGTTCTCATGATCATTGGAACTCAACAAGGTGAGATGTTGCATGGAGCCCCAGAATGAGCGAGATTGAGGCACGTCCTGATTTTGCAGAGTTAGACACG
Organism: Garra rufa; assembly: GCF_049309525.1. Taxonomy (NCBI): domain Eukaryota; kingdom Metazoa; phylum Chordata; class Actinopteri; order Cypriniformes; family Cyprinidae; genus Garra; species Garra rufa. The sequence goes on along the minus strand of NC_133371.1, from coordinate 24,616,068 downwards.
TTCCTGGGTCAACAAGGGAGGTGCTTAAGGTAAAATTTTTCAACCAATCAGAGGAATCGCGTGACGTCATCCCGTGTAAGCGCCCGTTTTTGAATTTCAGCCTTCAAGTCACATCAAGAGCCATCTCCAATTTTTCGTCCGAGGTAAGGTCCTTTCTTATAAATGTTGCATGTAAGATACGTCCCTGCTCAGCATAATGTGTTAATCTCAATTCCATCATGAAATGACTGCTTACGCTACCGTTAGATAAACTGTTCATAAGGAAAATCGCCTTCCTACCGGAAAATGAGAGCTCCCGATCCGAGCCGGGGAGATGTTTTCCCCGCGGACGCGTCGGCGCACGTCGATTTATATTACTTTATTATTTATTCATTTAGCAGACGTTTTCATACATTCCATTTCAAAAGAGAAAAACCAAACACTTTCGCGGATAAACTGGGTCCAAAACAGTCCGGGATTTGGCGTTCAGCAACAGTAATATATGATATTTCTTGTAATGACTCAGGGAAATCATTCCTTATAGCTCATAAATATGAGCAATTCATCAAGAACGATAGATAGATAGATAGATAGATAGATAGATAGATAGATAGATAGATAGATAGATAGATAGATAGATAGATAGATAGATAGATAGATAGATAGATAGATAGATTCCTTATATCTCATGAAATATAAGACAAACAGTAATCAATCACTGTATAATAATATGAATATGAATAGTAAAATGAAATATTTTGTATTAATAATAATATAAAATTTGTTGTTGACCCAGAGACATCATTCCTTATATTTCATGAAATATAAGACAAACAGTAATCAATTACTGTAAAATAATAATAATAATAATAATAATAATAATAATAATAATAATAATAATAATATTAATAATAATATGAATAATAATAATATGAATAGTAAAATGAAATATTTTGTGTTAATAATAATATAAAATTTGTTGTTGACCCAGGGACATCATTCCTTATATCTCATGAAATATAAGACAAACAGTTATCAATCACTGTATAATAATAATAATAATATGAAAATGAATATGAATATGAATATGACTATGACTATGAATATGAATAGTAAAATGAAATATTTTGTATTAATAATAATATAAAATTTGTTGTTGACCCAGGGACATCATTCCTTATATTTCATGAAATATAATACAAACAGTAATCAATTACTGTATAATAATAATAATAATAATAATAATAATAATAATAATAATAATAATAATAATAATAATAATAATAATAATAATAATAATATGAATATGAATATGAATATGAATATGAATAATAATATGAATAGTAAAATGAAATATTTTGTGTTAATAATAATATAAAATTTGTTGTTGACCCAGGGACATCATTCCTTATATCTCATGAAATATAAGACAAACAGTAATCAATCACTGTATAATAATAATAATAATAATAATAATAATATGAATATGAATATGAATATGAATAGTAAAATGAAATATTTTGTATTAATAATAATATAAAATTTGTTGTTGACCCAGGGACATCATTCCTTATATCTCTTGAAATATAAGACAAACAGAAATCAATTACTGTATAATAATAATAATAATAATAATAATAATAATAATAATAATAATAATAATAATAATAATAATAATAGAAACGACTACTACTAATAATAATATTACATACTTTGTGTTAATAATAATATAATATTTGTTGTTGACCCAGGGACATAATTTCTTATCTCATGAAATATAAGACAAAGAGTAATCAATTACTGTATAATAATTTTAATAATAATAATGATATTAATAATAATAATTATTATATTAATAATAATAATAATAATAATAATAATAATAATAATAATAATAATAATACATATTTTGTGTTAATAATAATATAAAATTTGTTGTTGACCCAGGGACATCATTCCTTATATCTCATGAAATATAAGACAAACAGTTATCAATCACTGTATAATAATAATAATAATATGAAAATGAATATGAATATGAATATGACTATGACTATGAATATGAATAGTAAAATGAAATATTTTGTATTAATAATAATATAAAATTTGTTGTTGACCCAGGGACATCATTCCTTATATCTCTTGAAATATAAGACAAACAGAAATCAATTACTGTATAATAATAATAATAATAATAATAATAATAATAATAATAATAATAATAATAATAATAATAATAATAATAATAGAAACGACTACTACTAATAATAATATTACATACTTTGTGTTAATAATAATATAATATTTGTTGTTGACCCAGGGACATAATTTCTTATCTCATGAAATATAAGACAAAGAGTAATCAATTACTGTATAATAATTTTAATAATAATAATGATATTAATAATAATAATTATTATATTAATAATAATAATAATAATAATAATAATACATATTTTGTGTTAATAATAATATAAAATTTGTTGTTGACCCAGGGACATAATTTCTTATCTCATGAAATATAAGACAAAGAGTAATCAATTACTGTATAATAATAATAATAATAATAATAATAATAATAATAATAATAATAATAAAAACTACTACTAATAATAATATTACATATTTTGTGTTAATAATAATATAAAATTTGTTGTTGACCCAGGGACATCATTCCTTATATATTGTGCAAATATAAGACAAACAGTAATCAATTACTGTAAATTCAATACTAATGAAACTAATAATAATATGTAATATATTGTATTAATTTATGTATTTCTCTACAGAATGTCAACAAAAATTGAGGATTTTATTAAGAAAACAGAGTTGCTGGAGGAAAAAAGAGGGGGAAAAATATTGCAGTTGGTGTCCTGCTATATTTTCTACTGTTTCCGGTCCGGGAATCCTTGTGATGGCAGTTACAAGACCTCAGGATGTATGGCTTACACATCATTTAAAGTTAAAGATGATTGGCTGAGCCACAAAGTTATTGTACAATGCACCTGCAAAGATCCCAATGGACACAATGCAACTTGTGAAAAAAGGACACTTTCAAACAGTGTGTCATTATGCAAGACATTATAATAGAATGTAAAATGTTATTTGAAATTAACTTGTTACATGTGAGCATAATTGAGCATATGAGAAATTAAGTGAAAACAACAGTTTTTTTTTGTTTGTTGTTTAGTGTATTATAATTGTATACATTGTTAAAAAAAAGAAAATCTGCAGTATTTTAATGCAATCTTTATTGTAATTAAGCAATGTGAACAATGAACATTCATCTAGAACATAACACGTCTTAACACCATATATACAACAGTGAAATGTTACTGTGTACTGGACTCAATTAAATGTAACATTAATTGACTGAGATGTTTGTTGCATTTTAAATAATAATGATTTGTTATTGTGTTCACTGGCTTAATGTTTCTCTACTTAAGCTGACTGATTAAAAATAAGATGACGACATCTAAAACTTGTGGTCCAAATGGGTCAGCAGACTAAAAGGTGATTCCTCTCCCAGTTTTTCCCTCAGCAAGCACTGGAGAGTGCAGAGTGTATTCCTGTAAAAGTGGACAGATTTGTAAGCAAGAAGCATATTTTAAAAACCGAATATGGAAAGCAACTTACTTTGCAACCTCTGCCTCAGCACTGGGAACACTAGGTTGACATGTCGCCCAAGCATGGCTCCCAACTCCTGGGCTAAGTCTGTGGCCTCGCCTTCATTGAGGGCAGAGACGATGCTGATATTTGTCTTGGCCTTTTTTGGTCGTTGCTCTCTGAGCTCCTCGGGGAGATCCTCTTTACGAACCTTTAGATAAAGGCAATATGTTACTGTTGAAATTAAGTTGTGATTCATTTAGTTTTATCACGATTTTGTAATGCTTCTTAAAAAAACATAAATTTTCTAATGAACAGGTTTGAATATTTTAGTCATTTCCATATATACAAATGTTATCATTAAGCAGTGTAAATTATGTTATTATTAGGTCTTATCTCTTGATAATATTTAAATGATAGGAAAGTTCAACATTACTATTATTAAAAAAAACAAACATTGATTTTACTTATATTTCAATAGCTGTAAGGAATGATGTCCATAGGTCAACACAACACATGTTATATTATTATTACCACAAATAATAATAATAAGTATTATTATTTTTATTATTATTATTATACAGTGATTGATTACTGTTTGTCTTATATTTCATGAGATATAAGGAATGATGTCCCAGGGTCAACAACCAATTTTATATTATTAAAACACAAAATATTTCATTTTACTATTCATATTATTATTAGTAGTAGTAGTTATTATTATTAATATTATACAGTGATTGATTACTGTTTGTCTTATATTTCATGAGATATAAGGAATGATGACCCTGGGTCAATAACCAATTTTATATTACTATTAACACAAAATATTTCATTTCACTATTCATATTATTATTAGTAGTAGTAGTTATTATTATTATTATTATTATTATTATTATTATTATTATTATACAGTGATTGATTACTGTTTGTCTTATATTTCATGAGATATAAGGAATGATGTCCCAGGGTCAACAACCAATTTTATATTATTATTAACACAAAATATTTCATTTTACTATTCATATTATTATTATTATTATTAGTTATTATTATTATTATTATACAGTGATTGATTCCTGTTTGTCTTATATTTCATGAGATATAAGGAATGATGTCCCTGGGTCAACAATCAATTTTATATTATTATAACACAACATACTTCATATTATTATTATTATCTATCTATAAATAGCATCCGTAATCCACTGACTTAATGTTTGCTTGGTAGCAGGAAGACCTCTATTATGGGGACCAAAGCACACAAACAGTTGGTCCGTCTTCCTCCACAGGGCAGCTCTGTGGACTGGGAGCACTGGACACATACAAGTAAGCTTCTGCTGATCTGGCTCTCTGAAAGGAGGAGGACAGAAGGCCTGGAGCTCAACAGATCGTGGTACCGAGGAGGGAACCTTGGGGACGTACCCCGGTTTAGGATATAAAAATGCTTTGACCATACCAGGTGCAAAGTCTAAGAAGGCAGGAGCCACAGAAAGGGCCTGTAAGTCACCGACTCTCTTCAGAGAGGAAATAGCGAGAAGAAAAGCAGTTTTAAAGGACAAGAGTCTGTCCGAAATCTCCTCAATAGGCTCAAAAGGGGGGGTTACAAAAAGCCTCTAAAACCACGGCCAGATCCCAGGTAGGGACGCGAGAGCGTACCGGAGGCCTCAGCCTCAGTGCACCACGAAGGAAACGTGACACCAGAGGATTCCTACCGAGAGAGGTAGGTCCGAAGTGAACGTGGAAAGCAGCTATGGCTGCCACGTAAACTTTCAAAGTTGAGTGAGAAACGCCCGTGGAAAAAAGAGCTTATAAAAAAGTCCAGGACTGAACCTACTGGGCAGTGGACTGGGTCAATACAGTGTTCATTACACCAAAGAACAAAGATTCTCCATTTTCCCGTGTATAGTTTCCTCGTGGAGGGAGCTCTGGATTGGAGAATGGTCTCAACAACCTCAGTTGAGAGACCGGAAGCTAGGAGTTGTGCCCCCTCAGGGGCCACACCCATAGTTTCCATAGCTCCGGGCGGGGGTGCAGGAGTGCACCCCCTGCTTGTGAGAGGAGATCCCTCCTGATGGGAAGCTCCCACGGGGGGCCGTCGAGGAGGGAGATCAAGTCCGAGAATCATACTCGGCCCGGCCAGAATGGGGCTACTAGTAAAAGGCTGACCCCATCCTGGCGTACTCTCTCTAGAACTCCCGGGAGCAGAGCGATCGGGGGGAAAGCGTACAGACGCAGCCTCGGCCAGGTCTGTACCATGGCATCCGGTCCCAGGGGAGCTGGATGACTTAGAGAGAACCAAAGGGGACATTGTGTCGTCTCCTGCGTCGCAAAAAGATCCACTTGGGCTTGTCCAAACTTGGTCCAAATGAGCTTCACCACATCGGGGTGAAGTCTCCATTCCCCGGGCCTCAGCCCCTGTCTCGACAGGACATCTGCTCCCACATTGAGATGTCCAGGGATGTAAACTGCTCTCAGCGAGAGGAGTTTCCCCTGGGACCACACAAGAATCTGGTGTGCCAGCTTGTTCAAGGGGCGCGACCGCAGACCTCCCTGGTGGTTGATATAAGCGACCACCGCTGTGTTGTCGGTGCGGACCAACACATGGCGATCTCTCAGGTCCGGGAGAAAGTACTTCAAAGCCAGAAACACGGCCTGCATTTCCAGGCAATGGATGTGCCAAGTAAGATGGCGACCGGTCCACAGACCATGGGCCAAGCGGCCACTCATGACCGTTCCCCAACCGGTGAGAGATGCGTCCGTCGTTAGAGTTACTCGACGACACGGAGCTCCCAACACCGGGCCCTGAGATAGGAACCAAGGTTTCCTCCACATGTCTAAGGCACGGAAGCAGCGCCGCGTGACCTTGATCATGCTAAATGGGTTGTCCCTCGGGGAAAACCCCTTGGTTTTGAGCCACCACTGTAGGGGTCTCATGTACAGCTGGCCAAAGGGTATTATGTTGGACGCAGCTGCCATCAGACCCAGCAGAACTTGAAACTGCTTGACAGTGAGTGACTGGCCTATTCTGACTCTGCTGACTAACGTGAGGATCAACTCTTTCCGAGCAGGAGACAGACGTGCCTGCATCGTGGTCGAATCCCACACTATTCCGAGATAAGTGGTTCTTTGAGACGGAGAAAGCACACTCTTCTTGGAATTAAGTCTTAACCCCAAACTCTTCATGTGGGCGAGAACGACATCTCGATGCCGAGCCGCTATGAGTTCTGATTGCGCTAGGATGAGCCAGTCGTCTATACACCAGCCTGACCAGCTGCCGAGTACCCTTTACCCAGCAAAGAAGATGTAGTGCGGAGAGGTTTGCTGGGTAAGGCCGGGGCTTTCAGAGACAATGCCGAGCCGGGCGAGAGTTAGCTGGCGAGCGCCTGCTCGACCCGCGGCACCGCTCTGAGCCCAACCACATTGCTGTAATTAGAGGCGGTGGGAGAGTGAACATGGGCCGAGAATGGCTTTGTCCACGATCTCGACACCTCGGTGTGGAGATCGGGGAAAAACGGTAAGCCCTGGCGTGGAGGTGGTGGTTTGGAGCACAGGTACCTCTCATCAAGCCTGCTCTTAGGTTGCTCCATAGGGGTAACGACGGGCCAGTCAAGATTTAGTTTGGCAACTGCCCGAGTCACCACCTCCACAAGCTCCTCATACTGTGCAGGCTGGGGGGGCGTTTCCCCAGCCTCCTCGCCCATCTCGACGTCTTCCTCCTCGGAGGAAGATAGCCAGAAGGACGGGTGCTCTTCCTGGATGGAAGAAACCAAAAGGGTTTCCGATCCAGAAAGAGCTGAGGATCTAATAAGGGAGGAGGGAGAAAGGGGTTCACCCCTCTCCACTCCTGTTAAAAGATCCATTTGCGATCCCCATGAATGCAGACGCCACTCCGCCTCAGCGGAAGTGGGACCTGACCCATGAGGAGCGCTTATGAGCCTTGTGTAGTTCTACAATCATGTCCCTGACATCCTTGGACAGCTCTTCGGTCTTGGCCATGGTAAAGAGTTTGGAATCTGATTGATTGATTGCTTTTGTGGACAGGTGTCCTTTTTACAGGTAACAAACTGAGATTTTGAGCACTCCCTTTAAGAAAGTGCTCCTAATCTCAGCTGTTACCTGTATAAAAGACACCTGGGAGCCAGAAATCTTGCTGAAAAAAACAGCATATGCTGGTTAGGTAGGTTTTGATGCTGGGATGCTGGTTTTAGCTGGTTTAGGCTGGTGTTTTGCTAGTTTATGCTGGTCATTAGCTGGTTATTCGGTCTCTCACTGTTCAAATAAACCTACTATTAAAATTATAGACTGATCATTTCTGTCAAACATACAAAAGCAGGGGATTAAATAATTTTCCCCTCACTGTACACCCCTGTATGGCAAACTTGGTCCTGGATGGCCTGTGTCCTGCAGAGTTTAGCTCCAACTTGCCTCAACACACCTGCTGGTAAGTTTCTAGTGTGCCTAGTAAGAGCTTGATTAGCTGGTTCAGGTGTGTCTAACTGGAGTTGGAGCTAAACTTTGCAGGACACTGGCTCTCCAGGACCGAGTGTGGGCTCCCTTGGTGTACAGGTGATTCTCAATAAATTTACGACTGCTTGTCTTTGAACATGGTAGTTTGCATTTGCATCTGGATTGGGTGTTGATGTAAAAACTATTGAAGACTTGTATAACGCTATTATGTTGCATAGATAACATGTACATTATCATTTAGATCATCAAAATATGAATTTGTAGATAGCAAAACACTAAACTTTTAATAGCTCCTAGAATTATCGGCAGAAGTTCACGCTTTTTGGCATGTTCGCACCACAGGAACTAGGAATGTATTTAGTTCTGGAGTTCTTGGAACTCCATTTGCAGAAACTAAATTAGCTCCTACTTTAGAGTAGGGTCTAAAACAGTTCTATAGGAACTATCAGTGGCGTAAATGTATGCTGATTGGCCAAACGTATATGAATCACCAGCTACCCAGAATTGTTAAAAAGCTGTGTAAAAATATTTTCTTCACGAACATGGAAAACAGCGATAGTGACATTTAGCTATTGTGTTCTGGATGATATGTAACACTGCAAGTTGTCATAGGAGACGTGCTCCTTTAATTGTGTAAATCATTTACATTCCATCTTTTTTATCACGAAACCCACGACACAACAAAAACAGCTTGTCTTCCATTCACTGCTTGCTGACGTTTGTAAATGTTGTGAATAAAGACTGAGTTCCTGTTGCCGGTGCGAATGCAGCCAGGAAAACGGCCCAATAAGGAAATTCTCTAGGAAACACCATGCTGGCTAGATCCTAAAACTGAGTTCTTAGAACTATATAATGTCCTGGGGATATGCATGTTCGTTCATAGAAAGGTTTAGCTATGAATTAATGAAATAAGTCCTTTCCTATTGGCAGTATGTGTCTGTTTCACAGTGAATTCCAGTGGGGTGAATGCCATTGGGCCATAAAACCACTCTTATCTTGTAATGTGTCCTTGCTGCTATGGTAACCAGAGGCTTGTTCTACCTCTGATTGTTAGCTGTTGATTCACAGACATGCCCGAAAGAACCAGATTCATTGGAATAGATGCATTCACACTCTTGGTGCACATGAACACAAGCTGATGTCACTGCTGTTTTTTTACAATTGTATTTACATATTTGAATTTGAAAAAAGTATGAATTCAGTAGACTGGCGTCCCAAATACAGTTTTATCATCCGAACATGGCTATAGGCATATGCAAATATGTTTCTTCCACCATGCATGTTATCACTGGGATCCTCTGAGTTTTAAAACATTTCTGTTTTCTTTCAATTTCACCACTCATTTGGTTTCCACAGTTGATGAACAATGCTCTTGCTCGGGGCATAAAATGAGAAGCTATCATGCCGTGCTAGATAAGGTTATACTCCAGCTGTCCTTTACATATTTAGTACCTCTCTTTCACACCACTGAATAGTGACACTGTTGTGTGCATTTGTATCTCTTACTTTTTTTATTACATGTGTTTTTGTGGTGCTACTGTCAGAGAGGTAAAGTGTAGTATGAGTATTTTGGTTCTTTAAAGAGATATTGTGCAAACTGAGCATTTGATTAAAGCATACATTTTACCAAGCAGAATTGAATTTGGTCTGGTTTGGTTTTTGGGTTTGCGTCACTATTTTCTCAAATCAAAACAGAAACAGCAGCTTTTGTCCTGCAATGATGGCTCACAGAGACCACAACTGCAAAAAAGGCAAAATAAAACTGGCACTGCATTCCGAGTCCTCTGAAGCCATGTGATAGCTTTGTGTGAAGAACAGACTGCAATTTAAGTTAGTAAGCTTTTTTTTGTATTGTTCTTTTGTACGTTCTGATCCTGAAGTCTGATGTATTGTGTTTGGTCTTACGGCACAGATTCAGAAGCCTTGCAGAAATATCAGGATTACAAACACACAGACATATCTATGTGCACAGAACAAGTGTGCATAAAGCTCTGCATGCAATACATGAAACAAATGATGTAAAGTCTTAACATCTCTGATTTTATTATACAGTAACTCCACTGCTTGTTCTCAGAGAAGCATTGCTTCTTGCCTGCCAGTTATGTTTTTGCTGAGAGATTTATCTTGTTTCTCAAAATAAACATTTTTTATCTGTTGTGTTTCCTTCTTAAATTCAATGAATTATAACTATGCCAGACAGCATACCACAAAAAGTCTTATAAACAATCCCCCTCACAGAATCCCCCTCTCCTATGCACAAGATCACAGAACTGTGTTCAGAGAGTCAGAAAATGAAAAGCAGTATCTTAGAATTCAACAGCACTGAGTCAGTCTCTGACAGATTGCATTTGTAGTGCCGCATAACCAGTAAGTCCAGTATGGCCAATAGTTATATTTATCAAATACCTAGAACTGTCTAAACCAGTGTTTCTCAACTCCAGTCCTCGGGACCCACTGCTCTGCACATTTTGTATGTCTTCCTCATTTAAGGCACCTGATTTTGATCATCAGCTCATTAGTAGAAAGATTCATGAACTGAACTGAGTGTGTCAGACTCAGAAACATACAAAATGTGCAGAGCAGTGGGTCCCGAGGACTGGAGTTGAGAAACACTGGTCTAAACTATCAGTTATTGTTTGTTTTGTTTATGCATTTGGCAGACACTTTCACTCCAATCGACTTATATTACATCCAATGTATTTTCATAATAGTGGCTTGCTAGGGTTTAACTGCATTAAATCAGGAGTAGCTTGGTAAATTACATTTTCTAAGAGGCTTTGATTACATTAGTTGTTATAATTGTGGATGATTCAATAATAAAGTACAGAGTGGGGACTTTTATTGTATTTGTAAAGTTTAAGCACCTAGTTGCAGTTGCAACAAACCCCTGAAGTTAAGAGTTGTTTGCAGCTGGGAATAGTAATATCAAATAAAGTCATGAATGCCATCACTTAAAAGAATAGCTCACCCAAAAATGAAAACTTGCTGAGAATTTCGCCCTCAGGACACCCAAGAAAAGAAAAACAAAATGAAGACTTTGGAGTGGCCTAGTCAAAGTCCTGACCTGAATCCTATTGAGATGCTGTGGCATGACCTTAAAAAGGCGGTTCACGCTCGAAAACCCTCCAATGTGGCTGAATTACAACAATTCTGCCAAGATGAGTGGGCCAAAATTCCTGCACAGCGTTGTAAAAGACTCATTGCAAGTTATCACAAATGCTTGATTGCAGTTGTTACTGCTAAGGGTGGCCCAACCAGTTATTAAGTTTAGGGGGCAAACACTTTTTCACACTGGGCCATGTGGGTTTGGATTTTGTTTTCCCTTCATAATAAAAAAAAAAATCATTCAAAAACTGCATGTTGTGTTTACTTGTGTTATCTTTGATTAATGTTTAAATTTGTTTGATGATCTGAAACATTAAAGTGTGATAAACATGCAAAAAAAAAAAAAAAAATCAGGAAGGGGGCCAACACTTTTTCACACTACTTTTAAGTATAAGTAAATAAATCATGTATATGTTTTAACTTAAAACCATCTCTTCTGGCCAACATTCAAGTCCATTATCCATAATAACACTTCCTTCAGTGAAATCCATCCCCTGTTGTCCTCCCAATCAATGTCTACTATTTGTTTATATCTCTTTTCGATTGTTTTTTATTGTAAAACAGTGCTAGATCTGTGCATAGTTCTCTCCAATTCATATGAGATAACTTAGAACTTAGAAGACACAAGATGGAAATCCGATGGCACCTACTGTATTCACTGCAGAGAATCCATTGGCGAGCAAGTGATGTGATGCTAAATTTCTCCAAATCTGTTCCAAAAAAAAAAAAAGAAACAAATTCAGCTACATCTTAGATGGCCTGAGGCTGAGCAAAGTTTCAGGAAATGTTCATTTTCTGGTGGACTTTTCTTTTAATGTATTCCCTGGGATTCATATTACCTTGCTGCTAGCACTGTGCTCTGCTGTTTGAGCCCTGTTCGTTATCTTATGGTGCTTTATCTAACTTGTATCAGATGTATGTTAATAAGACTGACTGCACAGACTAAGGAACTACGTTTGCTTTCTGTTGGTTGATTATGTACCGTTAAGGTCAAAAGTTTAGATACACCTTGCGGAATCTGCACAATGTTAAGTATTTTACCAAAATAGGAGGGATCATACAAAATGCATGTTATTTTTTATTTAGTATTGACTTGAATAAGATATTTCACATAAAATATATTTACATATAGTAAGCAAGAGAAAATGAGTTCGAAAGTTTACATACACTTGATTCTTAATACTGTGCTGTTACCTGAATGATCCATAGCTGCTTTTTTTGTTGTTGTTGTTTTGTTTAGTGATAGTTGTTCATGAGTCTCTTTTTTGGCTTTTGCTTGTGTATTTGAACCCTCTCCAACAATGACTGTATGATTTTGAGATCCATCTTTTCACTCTGAGGACAACTGGGGGACTCATATGCAACTATTACAGAAGGTGCAAAAACTTACTAATGCTTCAGAAGGAAACACAATACATTTTTTGAGATCTTCTTGGGAATTTTAAGATCTTCTGGGAAACACGTAAGTATCTTCTGTAGCTTCTGAAGGGTGGTACTAAACAAAAAAAAAATAAATAAATAAAAAAAAAAAGATATGTGGGCAAAATAAGAAAAATGTAGGCTACACATTTTCATTCTGTTCAAAAGTTTTCACCCCCAGGCTCTTAATGCATTGTTTTTCTTCTGAAACATCAGTGAGCGTTTGAACCTTCTGTAATAGTCTCTTGGTTGTCCTCAGTGTAAAAAGATGGATCTCAAAATCATACAGTCATTGTTGGAAAGGGTTCAAATGCACAAAAAAAGCAGAAACCCCAAGAATTTGTGACACCTGAAGGATTTTTATTAGGAGTCAAGTGTATGTAAACTTTAGAACGGGGTCATTTTTAAAAATTCAACTATTATTTTCTCTTGTGGACTATATAAATGTCTTTTTTGCAAAATATCTTACTCAGGTGAGTACTAAATACAAAAAAAAAAAAACAAAAAAAAAAAACATGCATTTTGTATGATCCCTTTTATTTTGGTAAAATTATTAACATTTTGCAGATTCTGCAGAGTGTTTGTAAACTTTTGACCTCAGCTTTAGGTTGTGTGATGCGAACAACACATACATTCAGCATGGGGTGGAAAGCAATCAAACTTCTTTGATTACAATAGTTTTCTTTGGGCTAAGTGAAGAACTGCTAGTTTAAAGTAATAGTTCACCCAAAAAATAAAAATTCTGTCATTAGTTACTCACCCTCCATGTCATTCCAAACCTGTAAGACCTTCGTTCATCTTCAGACCTCCATAGACAGCAAGGGTCCTACCACAGTCAAGGCACAGAAACGTGAGGGCATTGTTAAAATAATCCATGTGACATCAGTGGTTCAACTGTAATTTTATGAAGCTATGAGAATACTTTTTGTGCACAAAAAAAAAAAATTTTTTCAAAAATATTAGATGATTTCTACCCTCCCGGGACAGTCCGCCACCATCATCGAGAGTACCACAATGCAGAACGAAGGTCTTACAGGTTTGGAACAACCTGAAGGTGAGTAATAAATGACAGAATTTTCATTTTTGGGTGAACTATTTCTTTAACTACAATATGCTTACATAAAAAATACATTGTTTAGTTCAATTTTCTTATTGCGTTCATGTTTTGTTGTAAACCTTTAGCTGCTTTTGAGATGGGATAAAGTTATGGTTATGGACAGGTTATTTAGTATGGTTACTTGGGGTAGGGTCAACAGTGTAAACAAAAATCTATCTACAGAAATTAATTACAGATGTAAATATAGGTATTTCTTAAATATAAGGATAATGTAAAAACGTGTCCACACAATGAGCGCTTTGTATCAAATGACTAATTTAAATCTATTAAAAAAATGTAAAACTCAGCAGCTTAATAATTTATTCTCATGGGACTGTGTTCCCCCACAGTAAATCGCTTGCCAATGACTGTAACTATGACACCTGATATCATCAGCCACTTATTCCAACAGCTAAAATATAATGTATCATGTCAATAACACTATCTGAAACTTGAAATGGTATAAAAAATGGTGTCACGGATAGTGAGATTTGTGATTCATGGGCTTGTCTTGGCCTGTAATGTGGTGGCTAAAATTTACGCTGAAACATGACAAGTCGCCATATTTTTCACAGTTGTTATGTAACTAGCCAAGTTTGCCAATAGACTGTAAGAGCTTAGCTAGCATGGCAGATTTGCTTACAGTCCTGGGAAACTGTTGCGCTGTAAGCTTCATGTGAGCCCATTTGGCTATATACATTTTCACACCTCTGTATCAACACAGTGCCTTGCTAAGTTGTTTTATTGCTTCTTCACTGGGAATTGGTGTTATGTGGGTGAAATGGTTCTGTGCTCGCAGCAAATACTAGCCAAGTGTAAACAAAGCGACTTGTTGTATGTAAGAATGAGGAGATGTATCCTCTTTGATCAGCCATGGAAGACAACAGATTCTTTATTACCACACGACTGTGTTGGTGGAAATTGTGGAAGGTACAGCTTTTAAACAAGAAGGTCTATAATATCTGGTGGGCATTATCACAATGTTTAACGGAACTACGGCTATCCAAAACATAAAGTGATTTCTGCGTTACTACCTGAAGTTATTCCCTTTATTAACAGCCATAAATTCTAAAATGGTTAATAGAAGTGGACCATTGAGAACTATTGAGAACTATAACAAACTTGAAAATGTGCCATCCTAAAAGTTTGCAGGTTCAAAGATAAAAGTTTCAGGATTCCCACAGAGCACTTCATCACATGAAATTATTCCACCCTCCATAGTTTAATAGCAGCAGTTTGACAAAGAGGTGAAATATTAGCTCTGGCTGGTTTGCTATAGCTGCCAGGGGCAACTCATTTAGTAGGAGAGCATGCATCTCAATGATGGCAGGGATATTCGGTTGCTGCTTTGGGACAGTGGAGTGAATTCTGCCTCCCTACGATGGGGGATTTTAATAAACTACATTGACAGCACTGAGGCCGCTGTTGACCTCACCAGGCCGAGGCAGGTTTAAATGAGCTCCACATGCTCATGTTATTGGTAACAGTTGTATTATTTTCTTCTGCAAAATTATTCCAATTCTTATGATTTGTTTTTGCTGGGAGGACATTTTGGGTTTCATGGTTTGCCTCACTAAAAGCCATTTTAGTTTTAATGAGCAGCTAGTTTGGTTTAAATAATTTTATATTTTAAAAAGTAAGAAATTCTCAAGAATCCTTCTACAGTTTGTATACTGTTGTTATTAAGAAATTGAACACGTATTGAGTATATGTTGATGATATTGTCACAGTTGATCCATTTGCATTAAAATGGAGCTGATTAGTCAACATTCCTAAAACGCGGAAGAATATTAGTGTTTCCAAGCCATTGGGTTCCCTTGGAAATATCTAATGCGCTTTTGAACTTTGTGCTTTTGAATTTGTGATTCATGGTTAAATCATTAGTTTTAAAGCTGTTGTGTTGTTCAGAATAACAAGGAAGACCTTCCTATATTTTAGGTGGTGTTTTCAAGAAACTCCAAATGGCAAATACTGCAAAATTGTTACGAAGCGGTGACTTCTTATTAAACTGGGTATCTGCCAGCCACAGTACGATAGCAGACTCTAATAAACAGCTTTCAAACAGCACTGATGAACTTACTATGTGCAACTGTGATTCTATGAAGTGAAAACAGAGCAAATTACTTTATATGTTCAAATACAGTGTTACACACGCATATAATATGGGAACATTAAAGGTTGTAAAGCTAGCTGAAAATATGTTTTTATTACAAATTCCATGAGTTTTACCTCAGACTATTATGATCTTACTACTGCTGGATTCTATGCAAGATCTATGGTAACTTTTATTAGGGCAACTACAAAGGATAATTTATCAAAAGAACTTTAAAGCCTGGATCCCATGAATTAAAGACAACGCTTTCTTCTCTACATACACTAATGTTCAAAAGTTTGGGATCAGTAGTTTTTTTTAAGAAGTTTAGACTATGCTCATCAAGGCTGTTTATTTGATCAAAAAAAATATAATATTGTGAAATGATCTTACATTTTTCTGTTTTAATATACATTCATGTGATCAAAGCAGAATTGTCAGCATCATTACTTCAGTATTCAATGTCACATGATCCTTCAGAAATCATTCTAACATGCTGATTTATTATCAATGTTGGAATTGATAATAAAACAGCATGTAGAAATTGTGCTGCCTAATAGTTTTAAAACCTGTGAAGTTTTTTTTCTGGATTCTTTGAAGAATAAAAAGTCAAAAGTACATCATAAAATAATAAATCTTTAACAATACACTAGTGTGCAAAGGTTTGTGTTCAGTTAATGCTTATTCTTTCTTTTATTTCACTTTTTTT
>NC_133371.1:24523024-24599092 GCF_049309525.1 Garra rufa | reverse complement strand
TATTGTAATAACATTTCACAATATTACTGTTATGTACTTTTGATCAAATAAATGCAGCTTTGATTAGATGAAGACATATAGAGCCATATAAAAAAAATACATTACAAGTGCTACTGATTCCAAAATTTTAAACAGCAATGTTTAGTTTTAAAAAAAGTAGTAAAATGATATTTCAAGAGCCTGATGAAAGATCAATTTCAGTGTTTCACACAAATTGTACTTGAAACTAAAGATTTTACAAATGCTATTGTTGTTTTAAAAGGCGAAAATGAAGATTCTGTCATCATTTACTCAGCCTCATCTCATTCTAAACCTGTATGAATTTCTTTCTTCCAGACAACACATGGATAAATTGAGAATTGTTATCCGTACAATAGAAGTAAATGATAATCAAAGTAATCATCTTTTGTGTTCTGCAGATGAAAGACAGTCACAAAGGTTTGGAACAAAATAAGGGTGAATAAATGATGAAAGAATTGACATTTTTTTTGATAAACTGTCCGCTGAATAACAGTAATTTTAAAATGTTATTGTTATGCTAGTGTATATTCAATACAATTAGTATGTTCAATAATATCTATTATTATTTTAATTCTGTCCCATTTATTTGGCTTATCTACTAACCCCAGCAAAACATTCACATTGAAAAATCATGAGTTAGATGGCTATTGATTGAATTTTAGCCCCAGTCCATCCTTGCTTTCTAAGTAAGGGCTTCAAATAAAAGGATGTGAGTTTGTAAGAAATCATTTAAGAGCTGCTGTTAAAAGAGATGAATAGGTCATTAAGTATTAATAATGGGATGTCGATCAAGTGCAACAGAGAGAGCAGTTTTAGATCAATATGCTGACTGGGTTTGTAATTTAACATCAGATTTAGCTTTCTAATAAACCTATATGCAATGCCAATACTTTAATATTTTTTATTAAACATAACTTTAATTTAAATAGTTCTCATTTTTCATTCTAATTTGCAACTTTTACATTCAAATCCATTGTGCACATAAAGTATAGCATACTTTTATATAGACGTCAATTTGTACATTGTTTGATGGAGTAATTGCAGAAATAACTGACAGATTAATTGATTATCAAAGCAGTTGCAGGCCTGCTGCAAATCATTTGTCACTACAGGCTCCTGCTCAGTGTCCCTGCTCACAACCGGAGCAGGGGACTAAAAAACAGGATGATAAAGGAGGGGAATGATAAAGGAGCCCTGCTGACAGTGCAGAAGGATACACACCTGATGCTTATTGTGCCATAAATCCAGCTCTATGCCTTTCCTTCTCATCTGTTCATGTAGGCTATAAGTCCTTGAGCTCAAGGTACGTCCACCTTGCCCCGCACCTCCAGACCTACCGGCCCCTCTACCAAGTACCTTTCACTTTCCATGATGATGCCACCACACCTTCATGTTTTGTTGGATGGCCCCTGCAGAGTAAATGTAATAGCTTGTGCTTTTAGCTTTAACTAAATGGGACTGTGTCTGCATGGATATGATGTAATTACACTAGCAGTATTCTGTTCCAAACCCGAGGGGGTGATTTGGCCAACTCTGACCTTGTCTGTTTAAGATGGATTAAAAACAGTTCTCCCTAAACCAATTAGTTGGACATTATCATGCAAATGACTGTTATTCCTCTTGGTGATCCTAAACACAGATGTGGGAAAGGAGTACACTAGTGGTGATTTCCCTCGAGATTGTTTCAGGATGAACCACAAGCGTACAGTTTGTTCCAGCACGCTTGCATCCCTAAAACACATGCTCCTCTTTTTCCTCTCTGTAGATGCATCATAATGAGCACTTAACAAGACACATAATTCATGAGTGTTTAGTAATAATAAAAACAACATCATCATTTGAAACACCAAACATCAGAACTGCTTAAGTTACCATGCCTTGCCAAATAAAAGAAGACACAAGCTTCCAGATGAAAGTCCCCTTTTGTTTTTGGAGTTCAGCAAGGGTGTTAAAGCATGCTGTTTAAAAGCTATATAAAAGTGTCTATCATTTTGTCCATGTTGTTTCATTATGCTGCTGATTCTTTCTCTTGACAGGACATACTTTACTCTCCCTAAGCTTAAGTGCTTTTGGTTCATTTGTAGTTTTTCCTCATTTGCTTAGACACTAAAATCTGTTCTAATAGAGAAATATCCTTAAACCATAATACAGTTTCATTCATCAAAACTTAGTATAACTGGATAACTGTGATCTCACATTGCACATTGTTTTTCTTTAACTCACTAATGTTTAACTCTAAATCTTTTAGTATTTTTTTACTTTAACTCTTCCCTGCCAAACATGGAATTTTCTGTTATTCATGAGACAACGCTTCCCTGCCCAACACAGAATTTTCAACACAGCTTTTTTTACTGTTATACACTCGGGATGCTATTACGCATCTCCTGAATGAGTCTAGAATGTTCCTGATCAAAAACATAGACGAGGAAGACGCAGAAATGAGAGATCTTATATGTAATCGTAAACATAGGGCAAAACAGGGCTAAAGGCGCCCCGGGGTAGGCGCCTTTGATATTATTTTCCTCTAAACCACTAGATGGCAGAAAAACATGCCGTAGCACTTTCCAAAACATCTGCTTTTTAAGATACACATGCAATTTTGTCTAATCCTTGGCATGATCGCGAGCGATTCTGTGCTTACTTGATCTAATATTTGATGTTTTAAAAAATGTTGTAGATTTAAGTAGCAATTGAGAATTGCTAAAATTCTTTAATATATCATGAGACAAAGATCTTCTCAAGCCCTGTTCACACTACAAGCAATGTGATCCCATTCATTTCAATGGAGAGCTGGCGATTTCTGACGACAAGAGAAACAGAGGCCATTGGCGACACAACAAATTTCAGAATCCTTCAACTATGGAAATGAAGAGTGACTTTCTGGAGCGACAGCTAATAGGAAAGAAGGCGGTTGAGCTCATGTGATCATTCTCCTCTCAGCCATAGATAAACATACACAATAGAAAAAACTAGGCTCTGCTTCTCATTCATTTTTGTTTGTATGTACGGATTTAATTTATATTTATATTATATTTAGTCTTTTACTTTCAAAATGTTTGTATTTATCATTAAAGCTGTGACAAAATTCGTTGCTAGTGTGAATGCAGCTTTAATGATTTTCAGTTGTTGTTGTTTTTAGATAATTAAAGCAGCAGTTTTTAAATAACGAAAGAATATGTGAAAGTATGGTATTTGGGGTTAAAAGCACCCCTGTTGTTAGGGCTAAAAGGCATGATAATTAAAATGATAGTTAATAGAAGGCTGACTTTTCTGTTTGTTGACATGACATTGTTAGATTCAGATGGTAAAATATCATATATTATGCTGAGTGTCATTCGTAAAGATAATCACCATGTTTAAAATGAAACCATCATATTTAAAAACATGATATTAATCATATCGTATAATAAAATATAATTTGTTTAACTATTGTAAATCTATATTAAATTACTATGGGATCTCATTTGGTGCTTTCAGAATTTAACATTTATTTAACATATTTTAATGCCAGTATATTTATTGAACAAAAATGAATTATTTTATTTATCAAAATAAGCAGAAAACTTTGCTAAAGTGATTGTTTTGAACAAGTATTAACATAGAAATTATATTATATTTAGATTTACTTTCACACAAAATCTGTTGCTCCATAAATGTTCTATACAAACATATATTTTTCTGCAATCATACACTTTGGGTACAGTGAAAAGCATTTTTTTTTTCCTTAGGGTGTGCCTTTAGCCTCGTTGTACCCTAATAATATCAACACTAAACCGCATATAAATGAAAACTGCCTAATGTTAGTGGGTGAAATGTCGATCCAGAAAGTGGTAAAGGACTGTGCAAGCTTTGGGAGTACTGATGGAAGCCATCTACTGCATCTTTGCTTTGATAATAGTACTGAATATGATCCAGATGTAGCACAGTATTTGATAAAAATGCAATTTTCTCAGCTTTTTGCTCAAAATGTTGATTATTACTGGCTAAAATTATTGATTAAACTGGCTTTTATTTGAATATTTTTTAACAGAATTTATTAATCTTGGGTTAGGTTAGGTTAGGTTAGGTTAATTTAAAATTTTACAGTAAGGTTCTATTTGTTAGCATTAGTAAATGAAATAGTTAATTGATTATTAAACATGACTACTGGATGATTATTAAAATCAAAGGTTATATCCATTAATATTATTTAATAGACCTGAGCTAACATCAACGAACATTGAACAGTTGTATTTTTATTATCTAACAACAAATTTAAAATTGGGGGCTCGTCCGGGATTTGAACCCGGGAATGTCATGAAAGTAATGCTTATTGTTTGCTAATGTTGGTTAATGCATTAAACAATGTTAACTAAAATTACCTTTACAGTTATTTATTTTAATTTGTTTACATATGTGACCCTGGACCACAAAACCTTAGGGTAATAAGAGTCAATTCTTTTTTCGAAGTTGAGATTTATACATCATCTGAAAGCAGAGAAAATACAAATATTGAGAAAATTGCCTTTAAAGTTAAAAGTTAAAGTCCAAATGAAGTTCTTAGCAATGAATATTACTAAAATTAAAGTTTTGATATATTTACAGTAGGAATCTTTACTTAATATCCTAATGATTTTTGGCATAAAAGAAAAATCGATGATTTGACCCATACAGCGTATTTTTGGCTATTGCTACAAATTTACCTGAGCTATGTATGACTGGTTTTGTGGTCCAGGGTCACATATACTAATATATTTTTGGAAGCAGCTATTTGTACTTAAGGGTTTCTGTTTACACAAAGTGAAAATAGCTGTATTTTCTTAGGGGCAATATTAGTTAGATGCTATTTATACTACTTAATGCATGTGACAGATATTTGCACATCAGTATTGTAATGCATTATATAACAGTATGCAATTATATTGATATACTATATTGAGTGTAAATTAAAATTTCTATTAAAATTATTAAAGGGATGCTGCCTTATTTGAACAATAAAGCCCTCCCTACACCTAACCCTAACCTTTCCAGTCTGATATGTGATGTGTAAAGTGAGAAGAACGAGTTCGGCAAAAGGCGGATTCTAACTCGGGTTGATCACATCAAAAAGTCACTGCATTGGCTATTGTATTAAATAACATTAACTATTAAGACATTAAATGCTGTAAAACATGTGGTTCATTGTTAGATCATGATACCTACTGCATTAACCAATGTTAAAACATTGAACCTTATTGTAAAACTAGGTTCCATTATTCCTTTTTCCTTTAATTCATCTAGATTAGTATTTTGCACAGTTTTAAATGTTTAGAGGTTGCCCTGAAAAAAAAAAGTAATTCATTACAGTAAGAGGTCATGGTAATATTGCTTTTAATAAAGCTCACAGTGTGTGATCAACGTTTGAGAGTTTTGAAGTACAAAGTTTGAAGTACAAAAACATGACTTTCAATGGGGTGATTTGGTCTGAGGTTTGTACAATTGGGTTGAACTCTCTATTTTGTTGTTAGTTTTGAGAAAGTTCTGTTTGTTATTTTCGAGAAATGTGACCTAACAATTGTTTTTCCTATTCCCTGTACCTCAACTTTTGACTGCTCTGAAAGCAGAAACTCTCCATATGACCCTATTGATGCTGGATCGGTGTTCATGCCCGAAACCAAAAGCTGCTCTGCTCATTAAAACTCCCTGCTGTGTGTCCATGGTGCCCTGGTGTATTGTGAAATTATCATAGAGAAACATCCTTAGAAAGCCTATTTTTCCCTTTAATCAACAACCCAGAGGAACTGTATATCCCTCATATTATTCAAAACAACTCATACTGCCTTTGTTGCACCACATGTAGTTGTTCATACCACATTTCTATTTTTAAACCATTCTATTTTATCTTTTTTAAATAATCAAGTTTTGACTGGTGAAAAGATGAGGCATACCTCTAAGTGTAGTTTTAAAACTGATATTGACAAGTTATACTTGGCAATTACATTGAGCAAACTGATATCAGCAGTTACACCCAGGAGATTTTCAAAGCACCAACCTATAACGTATGACAACCGTACAGTGATGTGTCCCTCCTGGATATAGTCAATGCTGGGAGTGAAGATATACTGTATATCTGAGAATGATTGTCAGAGATGGATCACACATACAAAGAGATTCTTTCCCAGGTGCATTTGCCAGAGAGGACATACGGTGTGATGTAAATGTGAAACTGTGGCCAAATGGAGAAGTTGGCTTGCATTTCTATTGTCATATCTGTGCCAATCTGTATGTTTTCGAGATGGATATGTTTTATGGATACATTTAGGCACTTGTTTTTGTATTACTGATTTAGCCAGACATAACTCAGTAACTCAGAAAACTAAATGTGGTGCACTTGGTTACAAGTCACTAAATATTTCTTCTTTTTTTAATTGTAATTGGCTTTTTCTTTAGTTGTTTTACATTTTTTGAAGGCGCATGTTGCCCCTGAGCAGTTAAATGTGCTATTTAAAACAAACAAAGGTCATTAATTGGACATTTAAACAATCAAAGTGCAGTTGTAGTCTTACACATGAATACCTACACATCCACACTTCATTTATTACTGAATATAAAGGTTATTAAATATCACTAATTCTCAATTGCCCAAAGCCAGAACTCATTATGAGATATTTCCATCTTTCCCTCCGTTTCGTTTTGCTATCTTTGCATCTATGGTTCATTAACATATAAACTTCTTTTGCCTGGATTCAGATGAGCGATCTTGAACTGCATAATTAGGTCAGGCAACATTTGAACCACTCAAGGGGTCTGGACCTCAGTCCCCTAGAGACAAGTTTAAAATTCTGAACCATCATTTTTATCATTATTTGGTGATCGGATTAGCATGTTCTTAAGTTAACTGGCATTCTGAAACTCTCGTTTTAGTATGCCTTCAGATTCATTAACAATTTGACACAGTTTTGAGACAGCTTAATGATTGATAGCTTAACAACGGCGTAAAATAACGCATTACAGGTTTTCTGTCAAAGTAGAAACAGGTGGAGACATGGAGTCATTTTCTACAGAAGGCTGAAAGGTATATGACAGAAATCTGTATGAGTAGGAAAACCTCCCCGCAGCCAATTGAAGCAGCTTGAGAGAACATTAGCTGCTTTGGACTCTTGCCTGATGTCCATGGCAGACAAGAGACACTCCTCTGCTGTCTGGCCCGAGCAACAGTAATGTTACTCGAGATGTAGTATACCTGCTCTGACCTGACTCAGACTACAGACAAAATGTTCATTCAAAATGAATTCATAATTTAGATTTAAACAGCTTGAGGCTGTCTACACTGGACACAACAAAGCGACCATTGGAAATTGTTCATAGCTACTTTGTGTCGTCATAAATAGAACGAGGCATCAGTTTACTATCGAGATTGTTTTATTGTCATTGCAAATCATTTGTACTTTGTGTACGTCATAATTAGAACAAGGCATCAGTTTATTGTCCGTTTTTTCTAGGACTCAGGTCCAACCCTGTTGAAAAAAACAGCATATGCTGGTTAGGTAGGGTTTAATGCTGGTATGCTGGTTTAAGCTGGTCCTTTGCTGGTTTATGCTGGTCCTAGCTGGTTTATCCGCTGGTCCTTTGCTGGTTTATGCTGGTTCTTTGCTGGTCCTTGACCAGCAACATGACCAGCTAAGGACCAGCATTAACCAGCAAAGGGCCAGCATCCCAGCACCAAAACATACCTAACCAGCATATGCTGTTTTTTTCAACAGGGAACTCGACAAGGTGGACTCTGACCCAACACTAGTTATTTAAATACTGTATTTGAGAAGTATTTAAAAGTTTTTTTACAGGTTTTTATATATACACCAAAACTGGACAATCTTTCCTTTCATGGATTGGTCAGGTGTGAGAGAATTTTCTTGACACAATTTTGGCCTCTTAGTTTTGGCCACCAAGTGAGCATTGTTTAAATCATTGGTTCTCAGCTCTGGCCCTTGAGGTCGACTTTCCTGCAGAGTTTAGCCAAAGCCATTAAAAGGCAAACCTGCACCTTAAACCAAAAAAAGGGTAACGGCTAAAGCTAACGCTTCAGGTTTGGGAAAAGTGACCAGAGGCCATTTTCTTTGAATGGATGTCAATGGAGGAGAGGCTTCAATACAGAAACAGCTTATCCTTTAATAAATCGACCACCTATCAGATCATTTTCGATCATGTTTTACACTAAACAATACTTTTGGATTAAACCTTTTTTTTAGTGTTTACTTTCACTTTGCAACAAGTAAGATTCACCTTAAGGCACTTCCCTATGGTATCTGTAAGCAGCGAGTGTCGCAAAACTTTAAACTGAAATTCAATGACGCCAAGACTGTAATGTGATTGGTTATTAAGTAATAAAATCTTAGCCTTAATCAAACACACCTAAACAAGCTAATCATGGTCTTCAGGATCACTAAAGTTACTGGCAGGTGAGTTTGATAAAGGCTGGAGCTACACTCTTCAGGTAAGTGGATCTCGAGGGACAGAGTTAAGAATCCCTGGTTTAAACGCCACAGCTTACCAGAGCTCTTCCATGGATGAACATCATTTCAGTCTTGTAAAGGGAAACCATGTCACCAGTTTAACCGGCTCCCCCATGGTCTCATCTACCGCTGGCTTCCCCTTGGCCTTTTCCACCTCTTGCCCCACAACTCCTTTCAAGACCCCCACTTACCCTACACCTCATTATCTTTATGGTGCCAGGGGGTATAGTAAAGTAACATTCTTGTTTTTATCCATAGTATGTCCACTTAAACGTTTAGCTTCAAATGACGTCTTTGACAACAGTATTCTATAATTTTACCCGTTTACCTCCACTTGATACAAGTGTTTTTCTGCAACCACTATTTCTATAAGTGACTTAACTGTGACGTCAAACCTAAATTGGTCTATACAGTCACAGCTGGGTTGCAGGAGCAAGGAAGACTAGAGGTGAAGATCTGTTTGCAGCAGTTGCTCTTTATTTACAAACCAAAACATGCAGGTGTACAAGATAACAAATAAAAGGCCAACGTAATCATAGATGAGCTGAAAATAAGGACTATATTTACACAAGGACAAATTAGGAAATAAATGAGACAGGTGAACACAATGGGCTACAATGAAAAACCAAAGAGCACTCACTAGGGTAACCAAGGTGACAAATAAGGGTATAATCAATAACCATCCTGCTGAAAAAGCGATAGAAAGCATTTTAATGGTTATAATAGAAATTTTAATGGAAATTGTAATCAACCCTGTTGGTCTCTAATGGTAATTGGATACATTCTATGTGTGGCTTGTTAAAACCACTAAATCCCAAATGGAACATGTCCTAAAACACACTACAGGAAGCCATTTTTTAATGGTTGAAAGTTGATGGTTTGTATTTATTTATAATGGTATTTGTAATAAAAACCATTAGAATTTCTGTGATAGTTTCTCTTGTTTTTTTTGTTTGTTTGTTTGCTTGTTTATTTTTTTGCAGAGCAGGACAACTAAGGAGACCTGATGAACTAAACTGAGAGGAGGCTCAGATTAACTTGAACAGATAAATGTCTAAAGCACAGAACTGCTATGATTATACTACTTTTAAAGCATAAATTTGATTTAAACAATAGGTCTATATAATATTCACATATGCCGTTCATAGGGGACGTATTGTATTAGCCCTACATTTACAGCATATTATTTAAACCTATTACTATTAACATTTTTACTAGTGGTGGGCATAGATTAATTTTTTTTTTTTTATCTAGATTAATCTCACTGTAATCTTGGAATTAATCTAGATTAATCTAGATTAAAATGGCTAATTTGAATTCTGCCGAAGGCATTCAGAATATGTGAGCTACCCAAATAATGACTAAAAGTAAGTCTTTGAGAACGGGTTTCTCAAGCCAGGTGGCGCATTAGACTAGGGGCTCATCTTCTGTTTCCAAAATGCATCACAAACTGCTTGACAATTGCATTTACAACACAATCAACTATACAAATTTGTGTAACCAACTATTCCTACACTGCATGTACTTCTGCGTAAAAGGCTGCGCGACGTGCGCGTTGCAGTTAAATACACAGGCGCGCACAGGCATGGATATCTACGTGCATAGTTAAACTGCGTTGCTTTGAAGCGTCAATTCAGTTGTTGCATATAGTTTGATGACTTTATTTCAGGATTATCAAAGTAAATTATAACTCAAATTTGAGATTTTACTGGGGCACAGCAGATTTTCACTGGGGCACGTGCCCCAGTAAAAAGGGTCTAGCAACACACCTGCCCTGCAAACCCGGCGGCTTCATAGCTGCATCCATGTTAGCATGTTGTCACTCTTCAGGCAGGAACACACGAACAACAACGTAGTAAAAATAAAGTATTTAATAAATCCAACGGGAGACAGGTAGACACAGGAACACGGAGTGGTAACATTAAAGACCGACAGAATGCAGGGGAAAACACACACCTTAAATAGACAGACTGATTACAAACATCCAGGTGACAACAATGAGGGAGAAACCAAAACACTCAGAACTGCGGGGGAAAATGGGAGAAACCAACATGAAAGTCCGGGGGTGTGACATTACCTCCCCCTCCCGGAAGGCGTGTCCTCGCGCCGACAAATGGGAAACAGCAAACAGTCTTAGGAGGGGGTTTCGGCGGAGGACAGACTCCCAGGAGGAGGAGAGTCCAGAATGATGACGGAACAGTCCATGGAGGTGATGACGGAGGGAGGAGCCAAGGAAGTGACAGGAGGGGGCTGGAGCAGAAGGAGCCAGGTGAGACCCAGAACGCAGCCATGATGGAATGCCACGGTGAAGCCGATGGAGGGAGGAGCCATGGTGGAGGTAAGGCTGACGACTCCATGGGGCCGACCAACGGAGGCGGAGCAGGTGGTGGTGGAGCCCGAGCCGCAGGGTCGGAGGGCCGAGGCGGAGTCCAGGACTCTGAGGCTGGAGGCGATGGTGAGGGATCCTCCAGCCATGACACCGATGGAGACTGGCAGACCCGCGGCGAACCCACCACACAGATGGTGGGCTGAGGGTGAGCAAGGGGACAGACAGAAGACAGCGGAGATTCAGGACAGCTGGACGGAAACAGCGGAGATTTAGGCATAGGTAGAAGAGAGAGGGTGGGTGGGAAATCCAGGCAGATAGGTATTTCCGTGAAACAGTCAATTAAATCCCCAAAATCTTGTTCCAGCTCACCCTCAGTGGTGGTGCAGTGGGCAGGGCTCTCTACCGCCCCTTCTTGCTCGACGCAACACTCCACCGTTGCAGCTGTGATGGCCGGCTCTCGCACCTGGTCGGAAGTTATGATCCCATCGGCGCTCCATACAGCTGTCGCTCCGGGCTCGGGCTTTCCGTCTACGGTGGTCTCGAGCTCGTAATCCGCACGTCGGGGTGGCTGGCTGGGTTCTGGGTCTGGAGTGGCACTGACGAGGTTCTCCTGGGAACAGGCGGGGAACGCGGGTCTGTTTCTCGCCAGTGTCCACTATACAAACGCGGCGAAATCCGCTCGAGGGCCGTCCTTGGATGACGGCGCTCTGCATGACGCGTTGAGGCTAGCGTCATAGAACGCACAGAGCGCATCGTCCGGGTAGCTGGTGGTGTTTGCTACAAGCTGGAGCATGAGCGTAAATCCCTCGAGCGGTAAATTCCCCTGCTTCAGCCAGAGGAGGATGAATTCTGGACGTAGGAAGGAATCCATGAGTGAAACACAACGGAAACAAAAGACTGTAAAACAGAACGATAAATAAACGGGGTGAAATACGCAAAAAAAAAAAAACTGTATTGGTCGGTCTTTCTGTCACGCTTCAGGCAGGAACACACGAACAACGACGTGGTAAAAATAAAGTATTTAATAAATCCAGCGGGAGACAGGTAGACACAGGAACACGGAGTGGTAACATTAAAGACCGACAGAATGCAGGGGAAAACACACACCTTAAATAGACAGACTGATTACAAACATCCAGGTGACAACAATGAGGGAGAAACCAAAACACTCAGAACTGCGGGGGGAAATGGGAGAAACCAACATGAAAGTCCGGGGGTGTGACACACGTCTCGTTTGATGTGGTAATTTCACAGTAGGCATTCACACAGGTTCGAAGACTTGTTCTCGCCCCCTACAGTGCAATTCGCGCTAAAATATCAAGGTGAAAGTCATCATAGCTTGTGTAGTATAGACCCAGCTCCCAACCCAACTTTGAGAATAGATTAACGGCGATATTTTATTTATCGCCCGATAAGAGCCTCACGTTAACGCAGCACGTTAATGCCGACAACGGCCCACCACTAATTTTTACATAATATTTATTTACTTTATCTCAGAATTCTGACTTTTTTCTCCTCACAAATGCAAGCTTATATTTCCTAATTCGGACTTTATAACTCAATTTAAAAAAGGGGTTGCCAAAAGATAGGCTTCGCCCATAAAAGACGTCAATTTCGTTGAATAGCATTGCTTATCGCTGGGTGACAAGCTCTTGTAATAAGCAGGGAACATTTTGAAAATGACATCTAATCAATATAATCTATAATCTTTTTTTAAATCTTACTATTTTGTACTGTATCCGTGCAATTCTTCAGCCGTAAAGGCTATCTCTCCTGGGTTTTCTGCATCCCGTACGTATGTTGTGTGATGTATTAAATATTTGTTGCATCCAAACTAATACTTTTCACACAAAAATGAAAATGAACCCATGATTTACTCACCCTCAAGCCATCCTAGGTGTATATGACTTTCTTCTTCCAGACAAATGCAATCTGAGTTATATTAAAAAATGTCCTGGTTTTTCCAAGCTTTATAATGGCAGTGAATAGGGGTTGAGATTTTGAAGCCCAAAAAAGAAATCCATCATAAAAAGTACTCCATATGGTTTCAAAGGGTTAATAAAGGACTTCTTATAAAACTTTATGAACCGTAATCTCGAATTTCACTCTCTCATGCATACACTCTTTAAAATAAAGGTGCTTTAAAGCGTTCTTCACAGCAATGCCATAGAAGAACCATTCATTCAAAGGTTCTTTGAAGAACCATCTCTTTCTTAACTTTTTATATTCTGAAGAACCTTCTTTGGCCACAAAGATCCTTTTGTGAAACAGAAATGTTCTTTAGATGTTAAAGGTTCTTTACAGACACATTTAGACAAAAAAGGTTCTTCTATGGTATCATGAAGTACCTTTATTTTTTATTTATCTAGACATTTTTCTTACACATTGTTTTACTTCAGAAGGCTTTTATTAACCCCCCAGAGCTGTGTGGAGTACTTTTTTTTTATGATGGATAGACGCTTTTTTTGGGTTTCAAAAACTCGACCCCCATTTACTTCCACTGTACATTTTTTTTTATATATATATATATAACTCCAATTGCATATGTTTGTAATAGCAAAGTCATATACACCTAGGATGGCTTGAGGGTGAGGACATTCATTTTTGGGTGAACTATCTCTTTAATGCTTCTTCCTAAATGAGCATGCACTCGCTGTAACTTATGTAGATAGACTACAGTGTTATTATGTTACAAAGTTCAAACTGCTTTGTGCATTTGCTCTGAATAATATCATATATTGTTGTCACATTATATAGTTTTTAATAAAATCAGTGTAGCTGTGAATTTGTTTGGCTTTATAAATCATTTGAAGGCAAAGTTTGAATTTAATTAAAATGAGGCATATTTTAATTTAAAAGGTTTAATTTTGCTAGAGATAGAAGCATCATATGGTATCTCATGAGAGCAGTACTGTAATTACAGTACTTTTGCACAGGTGCTGCCTGTCACTGCACACAATGATCAAATTGAAAGCACAAAGAACAGACAAGTCCTGTTTGTAAAATGCATTTTTCACAGTTCAAGAGCTGACTATTATATCATGTATAATTAATGTTTGACAATAATTATAATATAAAAAATGTACTCTTTCTGCAGTGCATAGATCAAGCCATAGCACCCCTTTTATGGTTTTATTTTTCTTTCTCTCAGCTCTCAAGCTCTCAGGATCTCATGAGAACTTGTTAGAATATTGCTTATGTGGTGTCTCTGAATTAGCACAAGCACCTCTTACTGTGCAGGTGAGAGATTAGCTCGTGCAGTGTCAGGTGTGTAAAGAATTCCCAAGTGACCTGTGTTACATAGCCAGCTCATGAATAATTGAACGCGGATCATTTCCCTGTGGTGCACAGTTGCAGCCACAAGCCTACCTAGACTATGATTTAGAGAACAGCAAATAAGTGTGTTGCATAAGTGTCTGTATGTCATATTAGTTGCCATCGCCTTAAGCTGTGATTTGTGCTATTTTTAGTCCTCACAGCACCAGAAACCCTAATGGGACAGCTGCCAAGAACAGTAAACATCATTCAGTATAGCACCTTATTAACGTCTAAATACTCTGTGTGCACGGGCACAGTGTGAATTTAGCTACTGACAATTTCAAGATTAAAAAAACGGTGACCTTTTTCCAGCATACTTTTACTAAATTAAGTCAGTGTTGTCCAATTTAAGACCTAGTTGTGGACTATAACAGTCTCCTTCTGCAAGTAAATACTGCTGCTTTACTGTTCACTGACTGAACACTGGTAGACCGGCGGTGCGAATGGGCAATCAAATGTCAGACGGGTTAATTCTCTTGTGTCGCAAAGATCTGGTTCATTGGTCTCTGTCTGCGCAGTTCCACCAAACTGAATGTCATTCTGCAGGACTAGCTCAGACCAACCAATTCAGCCATGAATGTCACCAGGAGAAAGACTTTATTTTGGCTCGTACCAGACTAAGGCATCCCCACAAGTGCCGATTTCATTTGAAACTACTGCTGTATGCTCCGATAATCACAAATTTAATTTGTCGCTAAACATGTCGCTAAGCAGGTTTTAGAGGTTCTCTATGTGTGTGTGTGTGTGTGTGTGTGTGTGTGTGTGTGTTTACTTTCGTCTTCTTTTTTGAGAATACCATCCATAAAATGATTCCTCTACTTGACAGATATCAGTGAAATCGGTGTCCTGAGAAATCACACCTGTCTTTGTGTCAGCCCGAGACTCAGAAAAAAGAGTCAGGGGAGCAGCCCATTCTTTTTTTAGCCAACCGCAAACGCTGTCTGCCTGTGAATTATTGCGTGTGAGCTGGTTTGGTTGGGCAATATTAGTTGGAATTTAAAAAAAAAAAATTAGTTGGATTTAAATTGGTCACACCCCCACAAAAAAAGTTGAATCAGAATTAAATCTATCTACAGTTGAGGTCAAAAGTTTACATACACCTTGCAGAATCTGCAAAATGTTAATTATTAAGAGGGATCATACAAAATGCATGTTATTTTTTATTTAGTACTGTTCATGAGTCCCTTGTTTGTCCTGAACAGTTAAACTGCCAGCTGTTCTTCAGAAAAATCCTTCAAGTCCCACAAATTCTTTGGTTTTTGAGCATGTTTGTGATTTGAACCCTTTCCAACAATTACTGTATGATTTTGAGATCCATCTTTTCACACTGAGGACAACTAAGTGACTTATATGCAAATATTAAAGAAGGTTCAAACACTCCCCTGTTGAAAAAAACAGCATATGCTGGTTGGGTATGTTTGGTGCTGGGATGCTGGTTTTAACTGGTCCTTTGCTGGTTAATGCTGGTCCTTAGCTGGTTAATGCTGGTTTAACCAGCAAAGGACCAGCTTAAACCAGCATACCAGCATTAAAACCTACCTAACCAGCATATGCTGTTTTTTTCAACAGGGTCACTGATGCTTCAGAAGGAAACACGATGCATTAAGAGCCAGGGGATGAAAACTTTTTTAATTTGAAGATCAGGGTAAATGTAACATATTTTGTCTTCTAGGAAACATGTAAAAATCTTCTGTAGCTTCTGAAGGGCACTATTAAATTAAATATATATATATATATTTAGGCAAAATAAGAAAAATATTCACATTTTCATTCCATTCAAAAGTTTTCACCCCCAGGCTCTTAATGCATTGTTTTTTCATTCTGGAGCATCAATGAGTGTTTGAACCTTCTGTAATAGTTGCATGTGAGTCACTTAGCATAGTCCCTCAGTTAGTATGAAAAGATGGATCTCAAAATCATACAGTCATTGTTGGAAAGGGTTCAAATACACAAAAATGCTCAAAAACCAAATAATTTGTTGGACCTGATGATTTTTTTCTGAAGAACAGCAGGCAGTTTAATCTAAAAAATGTGCATCAAAGACTGACAAGAAAGAGAAAAAAATTTGTTGAATAAAGTTATTTTTGTTTACTTTGTGCACAAAAAGTATTCTCGTGGCTTCATAACATTACAGTTGAATTACATGGACTATTTTAACAATGTTCTTTTTGGGCCTTGAACGTGGTAGTTACATGGGTCAGAAAGCTCTTAGATTTCATCAAAAATATCTTAATTTGTGTTCCAAAGATGAACGAAAGTCTTACAGGTCTGGAACAACATGAGGGTGAGTAATTAATGACCAAATATTCATTTTTGTGTAAACTATCCCTTTAATAGTAAGAATCAGTCCCTAAATAAAATTCTGACCAAAACTGGTTATAAACATTTCACTTTTAATACAATTGTAATTCTACTTCCTTACATTCAAATGTGTTTGCTATCTCAAATCAGATTAATGAACTGGATTGCAATTTAATAGGCAGTTTAATTATTGTGTCACAACCCGGTGATAAAGAGATGGAGGTGGTCTGAAACAGTGGTAGAATTTAGCAACAGCTTTATTCACTTACAGCACCTTTAAAGGGTACAAACTTGCACCTGTCAGACACCATACTGTCAACAGTTACTAATTAGTATTAACTAATGCTAACATCATACGGTTTCACCGCTACAGAGTGTTCCAGCTAATATTACAACCTGAAAATATAAGCCTCAAAATATTTTAATATGCTTTTATTTGGGGAAACAGGTTTTTGCAACTTAATGAGTCCCAGGAGTATATTATCAAATGGTATCTCAAACAAGCTTTTAAAATGGTGTGTTTAATAAACGTGGGAGTATTTTAAATGGGTCTACTGTAGGTATAAAGTATGATAATTATGCGCTGGTTTAAATTTAATATGATAACCCTGAAATGAGTTTGTAAGGTGAGTTGTTTGTGTCATCTAATTGTGTTCTAAGAGAACGTGGGAGAAAAGCTGGTTGTTGGGAAATCTAAGTAAAGCCAGCAAACTGTCATGTCCTACACTTTCCATTTTATTTCATGGACACAAAATATCATGCCTCGGTTATTACAATGATGCTTTATTTAGCACCACCAATTTTAGAGCAGTGCAGACAGATGGATAGTACAAAAAAAAAATAAAATAAAAAATAAATCTCTAAATTGCATATTCCAATTAATTTGATGAATATATTACCACTTTATTTTATTTTTATTTTTTCTTTGATTACACCATTTCAGCCCATTGGAAGCCAATTGTCAGTCTAGAATAACATGCATCAGTTATAAAACTATCACATCCTTGAACATATAAAGAGAGCTTTTGAAATGCAGCATCTGTACTTTTAAAAGCCTATTAAAACAAATTGCCTACAATAAGCAATTGCCAGTAAGAAGAGTAACGCTATAATCCTTTGTTGATGCCAGCAGCAGGAACATGCCTTAAACTCTTAGAACCTGTTGCTCTGATTGCTTATATTGCTTTTCAAGTTATTTCCTGTCTCGCAGGTCTGAGGCGCATTGTGTTTTTTACCTAGGGTTCTACAAGGATTTTACTTCACAGAGAGAGCTGATCAATTTGTTCATTAAATGACTCCTGGCAGTCTTTGATAGAAAAGGACCAGCAGCATATTTAAAGCATTTATTATGTAGAGATAGACACAGAAAAGAATTATGAATTGAAGAATTATGCTGCACAAGGCAAAAAGGGTCAGCCTTAAAATTTCACCCCTACAAATT
This sequence comes from Garra rufa, assembly GCF_049309525.1. Classification (NCBI taxonomy): domain Eukaryota; kingdom Metazoa; phylum Chordata; class Actinopteri; order Cypriniformes; family Cyprinidae; genus Garra; species Garra rufa. The sequence continues at coordinate 24,581,211 of NC_133371.1, read as the reverse complement.
GAGCATTATTGTTTCTCTATTGCCCATTGAGTGCCTATAAAGTCCACTTTACCACATGGTGTCAGACTAGAAATAACCATAATAAAATCTCAGTGACCCATTAGATGTAAGTGGCGCCATTGTTCGCTAATCGTTAAGTTATTGTCCTGTCATGTGTCTGCACAGCTGAAAGGGGACATTCTTTTTAAAACTGTATATTTATATATGAAATGCTGTGGATCACTTTTTTTTTGTCTCTCTCAGTATACACATATGCCTGTAAAGAATTATTCCTAATACTTTTTAAGATTTTTTTCTAACAGCTTTAATAAATGTTAATAGTATTTTTAAGTTGAACCTGCAAGCAGAGTAGGTGAGTCAGACTTATGCATCTTTTGAGTTCAAATAGGGCTACATAAAAAAAAAAATCTTCCCTTTTCCCAGCATGCACTAGGGTGTGTATAATTAATATGGTTGCATTGTTTGGGGAATGTCATGTTTAGTAACTTGTTGTTTTGTAATGTCAGGATGAGTTTGTTCCTCTGCTTAAAATGATTAGTTAGCTGATTGCTGTATTTCATGTACCAAATATTGTGGTCTGTGCAGTTTCAAGAAAGGTTTTTTTTTTTTTTTTTTGCCTCTTGGGTATACATAATGTAAATTTATCATTAAACAAAAAACATTAAATATAGCATGTAAAACAGATCATTTAAAACCATGTAAATAAAAGGAACACTGTGCATGGTACTAGTTTTATATTAGTGGTGGGAAGTTCAGATCATTTTACTCACTGATTATTGAATCTTGTTTATCAAAATTAATAATTATTTTTTTCAAGTCATTTCATTCATTTCAGCAGATTATAATTAAAATGTTACATGTTAATAGCCAAATTCCACAACAAAACATCCCATCCCATGATACAAACACAAAGAATTGTGAAATATAAACTCGCAAATCTGACTTTTTTTATCAAAAGTGTGAGACAAATTTGCTATTTATAATAATAAAAGTCTGAGAATTAAAAGTCTGAATTGTGAGATATAAACTCACTATTCATTTTTTTCCCTCTTTTACGTTTGTATCCTGCAATTTTTTTTTCAGAAATGCAAGTACATATCTTGCCATTCTGACTTTATAACACGCAATTGTTATTAAGAGTTATTAAGTCACAATTGTGAGATATAAGCTTGCAATTCTGAGAACATATTAGAACACAATTGTGAGTTTATATCTGACAATTCTGAGAAAAAAGGCTTAATTGTGAGTTTATATTTTTATATTCACTAATCATTTTTGTCCGGTACAGACTACATAGCCTCTAGTCTATAGGGCTGTCATGGGACGAACAAACAACTCAAACCCGAACCCGAATCGAAAGGAGAAATAATCATTTCTGTTTTCTGTAAAGAACCAATAGGATGATGACCACATTCGTGGTCAACCTGAAATAAACAAATCCCTCCCTGAGACAACTCGATGATCCTGAGTCAAATTAAAGATTTTTTTTTTTTTTTTGTAAAGCAATAGTAAAAAGCTTGTAATAAACAAATCCATCATTGAGCAACTGAACTTTAAAGTCTCACCTCTGGCCAAAATAGCCAAAAGTCCAAAGTCCATAATCCATAATAACACTTCATCCAGTTACGAAGTCCATCCCTTGGTGTTCTCTCACATCAACCGGCACATTTGTTTAAACCTGTTTTGGACTGTCTTTACTTGTGAATAGTGTTTTATCTGTGCAAGTTTGATTTTATGATTTCAGACTCATAAATATTTACTTGTATTTATTTAGCCAGAAGCAATTGGTTTAATGGTAAAAACATCTTATTTATGAATTTGTTTATTACAAGCATTCAGCTTTTTGCTTAACAAGATGTTAACTGATGGACTGGAGTCACTGGATTACTTGTGGATTATTGTGATTGTTTTTATTAGCTGTTTGGACTCTCATTCTGATGACACCCATTTACTGAAGAGGATCCATTGGAGAGCAATTGATGTAATGCTAAATTACTCCAAATCAAAAATGAAACAAACTCATCTACATTTTGGATGGCTGGAGAAGTGAGTAAATTTTCAACTAATTTTTATTTTTGGGTGAACTATTCCTTTAAGTATTAAAAAAAAAAAAAATCAACAAGTCTTTATTGTTGCCTAAGTACATTTTTTACAGTGTGGCTGAATGAAGGTAGAGGCTGTTGTAGCAGGTATCCTACATTTGACAATTCTGCCAAAAGCAGACCGTTTTTCATTACAGGTCACTCTCTTCACACTCTTACAAGACTGAGATACTGTCCTCTTTAATACGGCCTTTGCAATGATTAATGGGATACTCAAGTGAATATTATCTCTCAGGAGTACTAGTGACATTTTGATTTCACTTTCAAGCATGAAAACCACTGTGGATACTTATAATTGCTATCATTACTGTTGACACAAGCACAAAAATAATGCTTAAATTGCAGGAGAAAAAGGGGAAAATAAAACCGAAAGAGTCAGCTGTTTTCATTATCTTCCCTAGTAATCCCATGTGCCTGCAAATGCAGGTATCTTTCCAGAATGAAATACAATGATTGTGATTACAGAACAGCAGCACTTGCTTGAACATAATACACAGCTGATGAGTGTAGACCAATATATAGGATGCATGGGGAATATATGAACTATAACAAAGGTTTTTTTTTTTTTTTTTTTACTTTTTATCTTTCGGGCATCCATATTCCTAAGTGAGCCATATGGGCGTTCCGTTTCAGCTGTTTTCTGCCCCTTAATGCTGTAGGAGTGTATGCGGCAGGATAAACAGCAGCACTAATGAGGAGAGCTCTAAGCCATGCAGCAAAGATTCAGATGGATCCCTTCTCACCTGTTGGCCCATGTTGCTATGGTAACAGATATGTCAGGAGAGAACAGTAAATACATATGCTAATGTGTTGGAGTTGTGGGTTTTATCATGTCTGGTTAATGAAACCAGACAGGCTAAGAGAATTTCATGGATGGATGGATGAATGGTTGGATGCATGGTTGGATGGATGAGACGGAATGATTAAAAAAAATTTAAAACGTGGCTCTCATCCTGGAATTGCAGCTTGAGCGAAGACGGGCGAATGTTAAATTGACACTTGAGGCTCGTTCGTGTTTAACTACACGGCAATGCCTTCTGGTATTTCACAAGATGTCAAACAATTGTTGCATGACTAGTATGATTTATGATTGTTATCATGTGTAATAGCTCACTGGTCTGTTTGCTTGGCAGTGGTCTAATATTTCTTTAGGTAATGGCATGGCATGGAATGTCAAAACACATAATGTCAGCAGCAACTCACTAGCTCGGCTCTAAAACTCAGCGAGCTGCCTTAGTGTTTATTCCCTGCATAGGCAGCAGCCTGTTAAAGCAACATCCTAATCATCTTGAAACTTCACAAGTGACTGATCTGAAACATTCTGTGTAGGGAGTAACTCTGTGTGCCAACAGAGACACAATATAATATGTCAGTAGAGTTTGATGTTAACATGTTATAGTTATTAGCAGAATATTTTACTAATAAGGATGTAAATGTAATTTACATTTACTATATTTTTTTACCTAATGATTGAGATTCATTTCCTGATAATTTACTTACCTCCACGTCATCCAAGATGTTCATATCTTTCTTTCCTCAGTTGATCAAAAAAATTAAGGTTTTTGAGGAAAACATTCCAGGATTTTTCTTTATATAGTGGACCTTATGGGGATCAACAGGGTTGAAGGTCCAAATTGCAGTTTCAATGCCACTTCAAAGGGCTCTACACGATCCCAGCTGAGGAATAAGAGTCTTGTCTAGCAAAGCGATTATCATTTAAAAAAGAAAAAGAACAAATTATATACTTTTTAACCAAAAATGATTCACATCTATCACTTCATGCATTGCATAATCACTTTGGAAAGGTAGGGTACACTCTTAAAAATAAAGGTGCTTCACGATGCCATAGAAGAACCTTTTTTTTTTTTTTTTTGTCTAAATGGTTCCATAAAGAACCTTAAAAATCTGAAGAACCTGTCCGTTTCACAAAAGATTCTTTGTGGCGAAAGAAGGTTATAAAAAAGATAAGATAAAGAAATGGTTCAGTTACACTTTATAATAACATTCCGTTGTAACTCTTTTATAAGTGATTAGTTAATGATGAAATAATCATTTACAAAACATTCACAAATGATTAATAAGTGATATGCTAACAATTTTTTGTAAATTCAAGTCAGTTGCAAGTTAATTTACAAGTAATTAGTTAATGATAAACTAATTATTTACAAAATATGACTATGTGTTTATAAATTATTAATAAGTGATATGTTCATTTTATTGTAAGTAATATGCTAACGATTTACCAATCTGTCGTAAATTATCTTAAAAATACATATAATGAAATAATCAAACAGATCCTTAGTAAATGGTTAAAAAAATACTTGTTAACCCCTTTACTGTCACCCCCCATTTTTAAAATAGGCTTGAAAGTGCACTATCCAAACTTAAATTGTTGTAATTCATGAACACTTTGGAATACAGATGTAAGGTAGGTCTCTTTTTAAAGAAAAAAATCAGCAGATTATTGCAGAAGTGGAATAAAAAAAAAGTATTAACAAATTACATAAGTTTAAATTTACTGTAAAGAAAATACACTGTACAATTTGTATTATATTTTATATAAAATACATATTTTACATAACAGGTTTTATCCTAAATTTGATATCAATTTGAAGCCTTACATCTAAATAAGTTATTCCAAATTTGAAGTTGATATGAAAAAAGTGAGGTTCTTGTGAAAGTTTGTTTAGTGTTACGGGTGTGTGCAGGACGAGACGAGACGATAGACGGTATTCAAACAAATAACTATATTTAATATCAATCTTCAAGAGGAACAAGGCAGGAACAGGCAGGAACAGAGATCTTCACACATATCAACCAACATTAAGGACCGACAATAAACTCAAGAAAAAGACAGACTTATAAATGGTGACTAATCATTGAACACAGGTGACGGTGATGACACAAACGAGGACTAAACCAAATGCTCACAAAATGACAGGGGGAGACAAAAACAGACGTGAAATGTGACATTACGCCCCCCTCCGAATAGGCGCGTCCTCGCGCCGTAGAAAAACAAAAAAGAAGAGAGGGGCGGAAAACCAGAAACCTTGAGTCCATGAGGGAGGGGGCTTCGGCAGAGGACGCAACCGAAGGAGGGGGACCAAAAAAAAAAGTCCAAGTGACAGAAACGACAGTCCAAGGGGGCGACGACGGTGGGAGGAGCCAGGGAGAAAACAGGAGGGACCTGAAGCAGGAGAGCAGGACCCAGATCGCAGCCAGGATGACGGCCCACGGTGGAGCCGACGGAGGGAGGAGCCATGGTGGAGGAAGGACCGCCGACTCCAGGGGGCCGACCGACAGAGGCGGAGCAGTTGGCAGAGGAACCCCAAGGCGTGATGTAGAATCCGGCTCACGCACCTGATCAGTCAGAGAGGGCTCTGGCTCTGTCGCTCGCGGCTCTAGTCCCTCATCCGCGGTGTGCTCTGTAGTGAATTTTACAGGAGACTCAACTCATTTTAACTTGGCCCACCTAGGGATGTCAGTTATGTAGTGAGTTCTGCTTTCGCCCACTAGGAAGGCGAAGTAGTGTAGTGATGGGTACTCGTATCACCGATGACGTTATGATTCTTGGATCACATGTCACTTATTGTGAGGTTATGAGTACATCACATAAAAAATATTGGTGGGATATCTAACTTGTAGAACCTCTCACTGTATTATCAACACAAGGAAGACACAAGTGTAATAAAATAAATGTATTAACAAATGATAGACAAGAGTAATCAACTATTAAATGAATACAATAAATGCAAAAGGAATAAAGTGCATAAGATGCATAAAATGTGATTCAGTTGGGTGTTGCTATGTCATAGATTTGTTATCTTATGGAAAGATAAACTGTTGCTACTCTGAAACAAATAAGGTAAAGAACCTTAGTATGCATCAAACAAATAAATGAGCTATTATTTGTTATCAACTGCAATCAGCTATACAATATCTAATGTAAATTAGAAAGATCATATACTGATAATACACAACAATGCCAAGGTCTCTGGAAGAGGTTTGGAAGTGATATTTACGTTCTCTGTGGTTGGTTGAGCAGTCCGGTGGCGGTGAATTCTTCCACTGGTTGTGCGGGGAGCAGTCAGTGGGAAAAGGAGCAGGAATCCGTTTCGACAGCCGTGAGCATGAAGCGCTGTAGGATGCTGATCTCCTGGAGCACCTAAGGGTCCTAAGATCTGGAGCACGCAGATGTGGCCCTGGTGTAGGTGCTGAAGGCCTTTAGCTTGGAACACGCAAGCAAAGGTACCTGAAGTGAAGGTTTGCTTGCTGGAGCTCAACCTTGTTGCAAATGTCTGTTGGTCTTCTGCCTCTCTCGGCTAGAGACTCAGAACTCAATCCGCTTTGTCTCTCTCGGATGGAGACTTAGGACGTGCTGCATCTGTGGTTGCCTCGCTGGACGAAGACTCTGAACGTGGAAAATATCTCTTTCCTCACAGACAGAACGTGGTCGTATCTGCTGCTGCCTCACAGCTGGAGACTTGGAGTGTGGAGCATCTGTTTCTGTCTCTCTGGACAGTGGGCTCAGAAGGGTTGTGTCTGTTAGTGTCTCTCTCTTGTGGAGCTGGAGACTCAGAATGGAGGTATCTGTTGCTGCCTTCCCAGTAACGGGCCGCAGACTCAGAAAGAAGTTTGATCTGTTAACGTCCCCTGGACGTGCCGGAGACTCAGAACTGGTGTAACTGTTATGTCTTTCCCCGACGGGACTCAGACTCAGTACTTAGTTATCTGTTGCTGCCTTCCCTGTAACGGGCTGCGGACTCAGAACTTTGGTGCTCTGTTAGTGTCTCTTCCTTCACAGGCTGCAGACTCAGAACGAAGTTTGATCTGTTAACGTCCCCTGGACGTGCCGGAGACTCAGAATGGAGGTGTAGCTGTTATTGTCTCACCCTTGCAGGTCAGACTCAGTACAAGGAGTGTCTTTTGGAGAGGTACCTTTATAACTTTCCGATGAGGAGGAGATTGCAATTTGGTGCTTCTCCATTTCCATGCTGTGATTGGCTGGTTCCATCAGAGCGGGGGACATGGGGTAGCCCACCCTTCTTTCCTCTTGTGGAAGTCATTTGCATAGTCCAAACACAAAGTTAGAAAAGTGTCAATAATGTTTTACTGGTGCATTTCTCACTTTCCAAAACACAATCTGAAAACATTTGGTCATGTAATGAACACATTAAGTCCAAACATGATGGGAAAAGATTGAACTGTCATGCATGCATTCATTTGTCCATTAACAGCTGAGTTTGTGTAAGATGTTGCACTACACATCGCTGTCAGTGAGAATACTTATTTCTCTGAATAAGTATAAGATGTGTGTGTTATGGTTTCGCATCAGTTCAAGGTTTGAAAACATTGGATTTGGATGGATCTTTGTGATCTCTCTTTGTTTCACCCATTGCTGCTGCGTCTGGAGATCCTAAGGAATTTTTATGACCGTCACAGGAACAAACCTTAGGAAGCAGTTTCAAGGTGGGTGAAGGGCAGAAACTGTGTCTTGACCAATAGGAAGTTCTGTCCTTCCCAGGTTTTTGTCCCAAAGGTCTCTTCTTGCCCTCAAAGAGGTGTCTGGCAGTTGTCCTGGCATCCTTATCTGATGGCGTTGGACAGTTTGCTTATGTTAGTCCACCAAGATCCAATCAAAATGTAGCAAACCTTTGTCCACTATTGTGGCCAGGGAGGGGCCCTTGCCATAAACTGGGCCCTGGAATGCGTGGTCCACTACAGCTCGGGTTCGTGCTCTGCGTGTCGGGGTGGTGGTTTGTTGCTCTCTGGGTCAAGAGTGGGGCTGACGTCCTCCTCGATGAAGCCGACAGTCCAGGAAGATCTACAGGACGCCAGCACCCACTCGATGTATTCGGCGATGCTCTCTCGAGGACCCTCCCCGGACAGCTGCGCTTTGGTGGTGGTGTTAAGTCCCTTACGGTAGAAAGTGCACAGGCAGCTGTCTGGGTAATGTGTCAGCGGTGCGAGGAACACAAAGTCTCTTGTGTGGTCCTCGAGAGAGCGGTTCCCCTGCTCCAGGAGGATAATGAGGACGTTGGGGTCATCCATGAGGGGAAAAAAAAAAATAAAAGACTGACACAAAAAAAAAACGGAAAAGAAACGCGGAGAAAGACGCCGTGAACGGTTTCGGTCTGTCCTTCTGTTACGGGTGTGTGCAGGACGAGACGAGACGATAGACGGTATTCAAACAAATAACAATATATAATATCAATCTTCAAGAGGAACAAGGCAGGAACAGGCAGGAACAGAGATCTTCACACATATCAACCAACATTAAGGACCAACAATAAACTCAAGAAAAAGACAGACTTATAAATGGTGACTAATCATTGAACACAGGTGACGGTGATGACACAAACGAGGACTAAACCAAATGCTCACAAAATGACAGGGGGAGACAAAAACAGACGTGAAATGTGACATTTAGGGCGTTAAAAAATACAAAATAACCTTATATAATTCATACACTACATGGTGCAAAGTGCATAAGTACATAGTGAATAAGTGCAGAGTGTACAGAGCGTCATTTGGGGCGCAGCTCATGTTTGCCAAAGAAAACATGTTTACCCTCACCAGTCAGCCCTTACATTGCAGTACACACTACAAAGTATTCAAAAGCTGTTGATGAATAAATAATGAATAAATCATTTACAAATCTTTCTGCATCCCCTAATCTAAAGTGTAAACTACTCATCAGTCGTAAATGTTTTACAAACCTGCCGGTTCCAGGTTGTGTGGTTGTCAGGTGGGTATACACACTGTGTGAAAGACCTTTGAAAAATGAGTAAAACATTTACAACTTATGAATTGTTTTCACTTTAGATTAGGGGATGCAGAAATATTTGTAGATTATTTATTCATGATGCGATCTTCAGTGAAGGATAAACATTTAAATGATTGATATTTTAATTATTTTTAAGTGACAAATAATATATTAACTAGTAACGTATTAACCACTTACTAAGGATCTGTTTGATTATTTCATGATATGCTATTTTTTTAAGATAAATTACGACAGATTTGTAAATAGTTAGCATATTAATTAATAATCATTTGTAAACGTATAATTATGTTTTGTAAATGATTAGTTTATCATTAATTAATTACTTGTAAATAACTTGTAAATGAATTAGCAAAACATACACAAATTGTTAGCATCTCACTTATTAAACATTTATGAATGTTTTGCAAATCATTATTTTATCATTAACTAACCACTTATAAATGACTTACAACTGAATGTTATTATAAAGTGTTACCAATGGTTCTTCAAAGAACCTTTGACTGAATGGTTCTTTGTGGAACCAAAATTGGTTGTTCTATTGCATCGCTTGAAGAACCTTTTAAAGCACTGTCACACTACACAGAGTGTTACACCTCACCCTGGACTACACTTCCCATTTTCCCTTGCACAGATTGAATTTGAACGCTATAAATAGTGTTTAGCAAAATTCTAAGTTCAAAATAGCAAAGTTTCTTGAGTCTAGTTAAGTCTTGTTCTAGTCTAGTTATCCGAGTCTTGTAATGCATAAAGTCGAGCTAGTACAAGACGAGCATTTGTGGTTAAAATGTATATGCATTTTTAATTTTTTTTTTAGAAAATGACTGATCGTTTCGCTAGATAAGACCCTTATTCCGGCTGGGATCATGTAGAGCCCTTTGAAGCTTCACTGAAACTGCAGTTTGGACCTTTAACCTGTTGGGTCCCATCGAAGTCCACTATATGAAGAAAAATCCTGGAATGTTTTCCTCAAAACCTTAATTTCTTTTTGACTAAAGAAAGAAAGACGAACTTGCATGACATGGAAGTGAGTAAATTATCTGGAAATTTAAATTCAGGAATGAACTCATCCTTTAAGAAGACTGTTGAATATGGATAATAAAGTTGCATTTAATGTAATTAAAAACCTTAATGACGCACTGATGTTTTTTTTTAAATTATATTCACTAAATATTATGCAAAATAATATATATTTTTTAAATTACATTAAACTGATATTGAATGAAAAATAAGTTGTTTTATACTCATTAATCTAAATAATCATATCCATACTGCGAAAACATAATTACATTTAGACATTTTACCTTTAGAGATTTAGCACACTCTTTTATCCAAACCAACTTACAAAAGAGGACAATAGAAGCAATCAAAATCAACAAAATTGCCTAACACAGTACACGTATCAAGGTGTTTTTTTTTACTGTTAGAGGCCTAAAAATAGATAGATATAATACAACAAGAACAGAGAAGCTAGTGTTATTATTTTATTTATTTATTTATTTATTTTTTATTATTACATTTCATCACACATCACACGCAGAGATATTTTAAAGTTAAGATGTAATGGAAGTAATGAGAGATCTTTTCTTCTGTATTGTAACATACTTCTGAGTGAAAACAGTTGTAAAACTTTGCTGTTCGCTCAGATTTTTTTAGTTAAGTGTGATGATGCAAATGCTGTCTCATCTTCTACATTTCCATTCAATTGCAAAGACAAACATAATCAGGTTATTCCTCTGCACCTAAGTGAGAAACTTTGCAGTAATTCAGCAGTCTTATCATGTTCAGCCAAAGTCCCAGCCCATAAACCTCTAATCAAGCCATAATAAGTATATTAAAATGGAGTCAGACCCGAGATTATCCTTACCACTCTGTATCACACTGCTGCGTTGTTTTAATTTTTCCACAGGGAAGGTACTTGCAAAATTCAATTATTTTCTACCTTAACAGTTTCCCTACATAAGAAGGTGGTGACCGTGTTGCAACATTTGCATTTATGGTCCGATTTTCTCTCATTAGTTCAAGAAAGGGGGTTAAGTTTAAACTAAGTAGTTTAAAGATTGTTATTCCAGAGAGATCCGAGATCCTGTTAAATACAAAGATTGTTAATGGGAATGTGAACTGTATAGCTTTATGTACTCATAAAGATGACTGACATAGTGTGTGGCACCTGGGCATGGAGATGAAGTGCCTCTTGCTCCTTTACTTTAGTAGCCCTGGAGAATCATTAAATCACAGGGGTGATTCAGCAGCCTGTGTAAGTATAGCACCGCATTGCTGTTTCACCAGGCAATCATTTGACTCACTTGGAAAGCAAGAAGTAAAACATCTTGAGCTTGCAAAAAGAATGAAGACAAAATGTCAACATGCTTTTTCTGAGGACCAGAATAAGACAAGAAGCAATCTGCATTATTATCTATCATAAGAAAAGAAACAGTGAGATAATAATGCAGGTTTTACTCTTCCCTTCCATCCATGTTTCCATCCAAGTTTGGAATTTAATTAACATAAAAATTTGGAACATTGCTAAGACGAAGTATAATAAAGCAGTGATTGAGCCCCATGTGATCAAAAGAACAAAATAGGCAATTCCATGAAAATTGTCAGAAATACATGTAGCCACTGTGGCTCTTTTATTAATGCAGTTCTATTATGCATTTTACATTTTTAACATCTTTAGTGCGTAAAAATGCTGCTGTGCATGAAAAAGGTCTGCAAAATTACAATGCACAAATTCTTATAGGCCACATTTATACAGTATTAAAAAGACAATGAAATACTGAGAAATAGTATTACAATTTAAAAAGCTGCAAGAAGCAATTAAGAGGCCAAGCACAACAAAGGAAAAAATAGTAGCTAAGCATGGCATTGAGCGTCAGACCAACTGCAACAATGAATAATTAAAGCCATTTTAGAATGTTTTTATTCAAAATGGTTGAAAAATCGAAATTAAAACACATAATAATGTGATTTAATGAATGATCACTTTTGACCAATAGGTGGTGCTGTTATTAAATCGATGTTGTGTGTTCTGTGTGAGGTGACAATGGCACACACAAAGTTTGGTGTCAATATGTCAAAGCTTTGCAGAGATACAGCCTCAGACGTAGTCTTGCATCAAGCCTCAAATGTGTTGCAGTGCTATACAAAAGTGTTACAAAGGAGGCTTCTGTACCGCCTCCTCCACACCACCAGAGGGAACCCTCTCCTGAGTTTTGATTTGGCTACATTCGGACTCCAATTCCCATGCTCCTTCATACCTGGGACTGACACACCCACACACACCTGCAGCTCATCACACACACAGCATATAAGCCACACACACGCACCACTTCCCCGCGAAGTCTTGATTTGCCTCGGCTGTCATTTCTGAGCGTTTATTCATCTATTGTGTTTGCCTACCCGTTATCGACCTTGGACTGCCTACCGTTTGTGATTCTCTTCTATTTCGACCCTGGATTGTGTATTGACTACTCCTGTTTCGCCGCCTGCCCCGAATCCCGCCTGTATCATTGTTTACACTCTGTGTTATGCCTCTGAGGACTCTGTTTGCTGGCGATTGACCCTGTACTGTTTGACATTGCAAATAAAGCTGCATATGGATCCCGATAACTCCGCGTCTTCGTCACAGAAGACTTAGCCTCACAGCGATCCAGCAGCAGTGGCTCAGTTATCATCTGAACTCTCCGCCCAAGCCACTCAGCTCGCCGCGCATCACCAACAGTTGACGCGACTGACTGCTCTTACGGAGGAGCTCGTGAAAACTCTGCAGAGCCTTCAGATAACGCCAGCCACACCAGCGCCTATGGCCGCCACGGCCTCAGCCCCGCCCGCCATCTTGTCAGCCGCAAGCTCGCCAGCCACCATCAGCCCACGCCTCGCTTTTCCGGAAAAATCTGACGGGGATCCAGCTAAATGTAAGGGCTTTTTACTCCAATGCTCTCTTTATTCGTTAATCAACAGCCAGTGTTATATCCTACTGATTCAAGCCGCATATCGTTTGTTTGTGCCTTGCTTACCGGGAGGGATTTGGATTGGGCAACCGCAATGTGGCGTACTGACGGTCCCACTTTCCCCACCTTTGATGCTTTCTTAAATCATTTCCGTGAGTTTTTTTACACCCTGCAGGAGGGAAAGGTGCTGGGGAACAACTGCTGGGTCTATCGCAAGGGAGAAAAACAGCTGCTGACTATGCATTAACATTTCGTACTTTAGCGGCTCAAACCACGTGGGTTGAGGACACGCTTAAAGTATTGTTTCGTCAAGGGCTATGTCAAGAACTACAATCAGAGCTGGCTTGTCGTGATGAGGGTCGTTCACTCAGCCAATACATTGAATTAGCCATTCGAGTGGAAAATTTAACCCTTTAGGCGCCAGTTTTTTTTTTTTTTTTTTTTTAAATGCTGGATTTTGACATCAAGATTTCAAAAGCTTGTGGCTTGAAAGGGCTTAAAGATAGAGATCTACAGTAAATTAGAAAAATGTTGGGCATCACCAAAAGTTGATGTGGGGTGTAAATATTCTCATCTAATTTGCATATTATGACGTCATCATGGGGGCGGCATTATTGAATTTCATAATATTCAGGAAATAGTAGATATTGAATAGATTTTTTTTTGTTTTTTGTCTTTTTATCATCATTCCAAATGATCAGAAAAGAGAAAACCAACAATAAAACAGGAAAAAATTACTCAATTATTACTATATTATACTATATAGTAAAACGCATGTGAACAGTAGCCTAATGTTTGATTAGTTCATCAGTAATACTGAGGAAATAATAGATATTGAATGGATGTTTGTACTTATTTGCACATTTTTTGTCTTTTATCCTCATTCCAAATTATCAGAAAAGAGGATACCAAAAATATAACAGGAAAAAGTACTAAATTATTACTATTCTATATAGTAAAATGCATTTAAACAGTATAGCTAACTTTTTGATCAGTTCATCATAATATTCAGGAAATAATAAATATTGAATGGATGTTTGAACTTATTTGCTCATTTTTTTGTCTTTTATGCTTATTTCAAATTATCAGAAAGAGGAAACCAACAATAAAACAGGAAATAAAGTACTAAATTATTACTATATTACTATTCGATGTAGTAATAAAATGCATGTGAACAGTAGCCAACTGTTTGATCATTTCATAAGTAATATTCAGGAAATAAAAGATAATAAATGGATGTTTGAACTTATTTGCATGTTTTTCTTTTTATTCTCATTCCAAATGATCAAAAAAGAGAACACCAACAATAAAACAAAATATTACTTATTACACTACTATATACACTACTTAGCAAAATGATCAAATGGATGAGAATAGAGGAAACCAACAATAAAACAGAAGAAATTACTAGAATATTACTATACGCCTGTGTACACTATAACCACATTCACCCCTGCCACCCCCTTTCCTTTAGGGCAAAGGGACGAAATGATCGCTGGTTTGTGCTTTGTAAACACTTTCTCGTCGTGCGCGGTGGCACCACAGATGTACCGGGAGACGTGCGTTTATTAGACGGCCGATCGTCATTTCCAAAAGGCAAACATTCCCCTTCAGAGTGAGAATCGGCAAATAACATTTGCAGCATTTGTATGTGCTTCATTTGTTTGTGCTTCGTGAACACTCTGGTCTTACACAGCGGCACAACTGCTCCGCAAAGATGTACCGCGAGATGCGCGTCTATTAGACGGCCGACCGTCATTTCCAAAAGACAAATATTCCCCTTCATAGTCTGAATCAGCAAATAACATTTACAACACGTCCTCACGGTACTTTTTATCAGCCGTTTGGTGCTTTTCTCCTCACAAATCTGACAATTTACTCTATTTACGCTATGAACTGTACTGCTTCCGCATCAATGAAGATCGCTCACTTTCTCTATGATTTCCTCCAATACTTTGAATAGGAAGAAGACGTAATTTTGGTCTAGAATCGAAGTACTACATGTCTGCCATCTAGTGGTAGGGAATACAAATGAGAAATTACACCGTATTAGGAAATACAGTCTATTTCATTAGGTATGACGTCTTGTCGCAATTTTGCGACTTTGGCACTTAGAGGGTTAATTCGTTCTCGTCGCCCCCAACATTCAACAACTCATCTTCTGCCTGAGACCGTTACATCGCCTGAACCCATGCCGATCGGTGCCACTCACCTTACTTCGGAGGAAAGAGAGAGACACATGATCAATCATCTTTGCCTCTACTGCGGACAAGCCAGTCACATCAAGTCCACCTGTCTGGTTCGACCAGCCAACCCTTCACGTGCGGTGAGTGTTTATAGTCTCCTCACTGTTTCCACTTCAAACATGAAATTGACTGTTGTGCTTCGCACTGCCAAAAAAACTATTCAAACCACGGCTCTAATTGACTCAGGCGCCGCTGGAAATTTTATATCTGTTGAATTCGCCCGTAAACATGATATTACTCTCACTACTTGTAATTCTTCTTTGTCAGTGGAGGCGTTAGATGGCAGACCCCTAGGAGAAGAATGGGTGCAGAGCATCACCGAGGGGGTCCAAATGCAAATTGGAGCTCTGCACACTGAAAGCATCCAATTCTACACCATACATTCACCTAATCACACCATAATTCTGGGACTTCCCTGGTTACGTACACATGATCCTTGCATTTCATGGAGGGACGGGAGATTCGACAGTGGAGTGCTACCTGCCAGGGACATTATCTACCTACCATCCGGCCTCTACGCACAAGCACACCTCTACCATCTGAACTCACTCCAGATGCAGTCGACCTTCCTTCAGAGTATGAGGATCTCAAGATGGCCTTTAGCAAGGAAAAAGCCTCCCAGTTACCACCTCATCGCTCAGTGGACTGCGCTATCGAATTGCTACCTTGTCAATCATCTCCCAAGGGACGGATCTTTCCCCTTTCACAACCCGAATCCGAAGCTATGAGTAACTACATCAAGGAAGAGTTAGCTAAGGGGTTCATCCGCCCGTCTACATCACCAGCTTCTGCAGGATTTTTCTTTGTGAAAAAAAGATGGAGGTCTTTGGCCATGCATTGATTACCGCGGTCTCAATGAGGTAACAATCAAATTTTGCTACCCCCCCCCCTCCTCTTGTTCCAGCAGCCTTAGAAAAACTCAGCCAAGCCAGATACTACACTAAACTAGACTTACGTAATGCTTATAACCTGATCCGCATTCGGGAGGGTGACGAGTGGAAGACTGCCTTTTCAACCACTAGTGGGCACTATGAGTACTTGGTCATGCCCTTCGGCTTAGCCAACTGTCCATCCATTTTTCAGTCCTTCATGAACGACGTCTTCTGAGACATGCTGGACAAATTGGTGATCGTATATATTGACGATATCTTGATTTATTCTAACTCCCTGTCAGAGCACATTCAGCACGTACGCAGAGTCCTCAAATGCTTAATCCAGTACCAACTCTATGCCAAGTTAGAGAAGTGCGAGTTCCACCAAACCTCAACTTCCTTCCTCAGATATATCATCAGCCAAGAGGGAGTAGCCATGAATGAGAGGAAGGTGGAGGCTGTGTTAATATGGCCACAACCCCAAACTCTCAAGGAACTGCAGCGCTTCTTGGGATTTGCAAATTTCTACAGGCGGTTTATCTGAAATTTCAGCTCCGTGGCAGCTCCCCTGACTGCTATGACTAAACGCCAATCCAATCGGTTGACTTGGTCTCTAGAAGCCCTTCGTGCATTCAATGAACTACGTGAACGATTCACTTCAGCGCCCATTCTCCGACACCCAGATCCTAATGAGCCGTTTATAGTCAAAGTGGACGCATCTAACTCTGGAGTGGGGGCAGTTCTTTCTCAGCGCCACGGAGACCCAGCCAAGATGTATCTATGTGCCTACTTTTCACGAAAACTCTCACCTGCGGAACGTAACTATGATGTAGGAAATCGTGAGCTTCTGGCCATGAAGTTGGCTTTGGAAGAATGGCGGCACTGGCTTGAAGGGGCAAAGCATCTGTTCACCATTCTCACGGACCACAAAAACCTTGAATACCTTCGGTCAGCGAAAAGATTAAACCCTCGGCAGGCCAGGTGGGCCCTATTCTTTACCCGGTTTCAGTTCACCGTAACCTATCGACCCGCCTCTAAAAACACTAAGGCGGATGCTCTCTCTCGACAGGCTGAGACCTCTCCTCACCCAGATAACCAAGAAACCATTATCCCTACCACCCTTCTATTGGCACCCGTTCAGTGGGACATCATCACAGAGATCGAGCAAACTAACCAACAACAACCATCGCCTGCTGAATGTCCACCAGGGAAACTATTCATACCTGAAACGCTCAGACATTGACTACTCTCTCAAGTTCACAGTGTCCCCAGTTCTGGTCACCCTGGGATTGAAGCCACCATCCAGCTACTACGAAATCGATTCTGGTGGCCCACATTAGCAACAGAAACCATACGATTTGTTAACAACTGCTCCACTTGTCAAACCACCAAACCTTCCAAACATTTACCTGCAGGTCTATTACAACCCTTACCGCTTCCACAACGGCCATGGTCACACATAGCCATCGACTTCATCACAGACTTACCCAACTCTCAAGGGAATACAGTCATCTTCACCATAATCGATCAATTCTCCAAAGCTTGTCACCTTATCCCTCTGCCAAAGCTCCCCTCAGCATTCGAAGCAGCCGAACTCCTTTGCGGCCAGGTATTTCGTCTTTATGGCCTCCCTGAAGACATTGTCTCAGATCATGGACCCCAGTTCACCTCCAGAGTGTGGTCCTCATTCTTTAAGCTTCTCGGTGTGAACATTAGTCTAACCTCTGGATACCACCCGCAATCCAACGGACAGACTGAACGCTTGAATCAAGAGATTGTACGATTCCTTCAATCCTATTGCTATAAAAATCAATCGGATTGGATTCGCTTCCTCCTGTGGGCAGAATACGCTCAGAATTGTGCAGGTGCATGAACTCCTGGATTCGAGGCGCCGGGGAGGAATGCTTCAATATTTGGTCGATTGGGAGGGGTACGGTCCGGAAGAATGCTCCTGGGTCAACGCTGGAGATATTCTTGACCCTTCTCTCACGGATGAATTCCATCGGAGATACCCTGAGAAACCGGCCCCTCAACCATGAGGTAGACCCCGGCACCATGCACCTCCTCGCACCAGGAGCTGCTCGCAGGGCTCGGCTGTCATTTCTGAGCGTTTATTCATCTATTGTGTTTGCCTACCCGTTATCGACCTTGGACTGCCTACCGTTTGTGATTCTCTTCTGTTAATTTCGACCCTGGATTGTTTATTGACTACTGCTGTTTCGCCGCCTGCCCCGAATCCCGCCTGTATCATTGTTTATGCTCTGTGTTGTGCCTCTGAGGACTCTGTTTGCTAGCGATTGACCCTGTACTGTTTGACATTGAAAATAAAGCTGCATATGGATCCCGATAACTCCGCGCCTTCGTCACAAAAGGCAGTTTTGGCTATGAATGCAAAATTTTTGTCAGCACATGATCTGACTCAGTTTTGGTGAGAATCATACCAACTGTTAAGGAGGAATTTGAAAAAATAGGTTTTCAACATAAAGCAAAATGGCAGAAAGGAAGTTCGACAAATATGGCAAAATTGGTATCTATGTTCTCAGCATGACCCAAGGAATATTTTGACACCAGTTTGATTACAGTAGGCTTATAAGCATGTTATAATGTTATAATAAAAGTTATAAGCATTTTTGAAAATTGTATTCTTAATGGTTAATGAATGGTTACCAAATCAGTGGTCAGTGTCAGATGACAATGGCACATGCAAAGTTTGTTTTTGTATATCAATACAAAACCCATAACTTTTTGCCAGCATGGTCTGAAGATGGCAAATTTGGTGAAAATCGGACGAACAGTCTAGGAGGAGTTAAAAAAAAGTAGGTTTTCAACATGAATTAAAATGGTGAACAGAAAGTTTGGCTCACTGTGGCAAAATTAGCATCTATGTTCTCGGCATGTCCCAAGGAATCTATGGCCACATACACACAGACTGCCTAGAATTCCTTTAAATGAGGTTGTCACTACCTGTATTTTTCTGGAGTTAATGCGGTTGTCAATTGCAGTTGTCACTCCCATATTTTATTGAATTATGTGTGTAGAGAACACAATTAAGGAGTAAAAGATTAACTGACAACTGTATTTTGCTGCAGTGTATATGTGGTCTATCAAGATCAGTCTCATTACAAATCAAATTAATCAAATGTTTTTTAACATTTTTTAACTTTTTTTATTATAAATTTTGGCCTCAAGGTGTCGCTGCTCCCAAACTAGTTGAGTACTGTCAGTGCATAGTGCTGAAGACACATACTAAGTTTTGTAAGGATACACCAATGTATTCATAAAATATAGCATTTTACAACAAAATTCGAAAAGGATGGCATCCAAAATGGCTAACACAGGAAAATTGGGTATGGTTCCATTCAGAACCATTCAGAGGTTATAAGCAAAAATAGTTATTTTTCATATCTCCGGACCACTAGGGGGGTGCTGCATCGAAACTGTACAGGTAGCCTCGAGTCATGGTTGTTATAATACACACCAAGTTTGGCCTCAATACACAAAATTGTTGCAAAGATATAGTCTCACATCCATTTTTGCGTGCTCTTCTTCAAATTCGTTCATGCGTTATTCAAGAACATTTTGACTAATCATCTTGAATTTTATAACTTCTGGCCAGCATGGTCATTAAAAAGACCTTACAATATGGGTGTACATTTGACTCGGCATGAGCCAAGGATTCAGAGGAAAAAATATTACAAGTAGTGTTGAGCGAGGCCAGCTAGGTAATGTTTTGCATTAAGTAATTAACATGATGGCTGAATTTTCAGCATCCACTCTTAAGTGTGACATCATCTTTCAAAAATCATTTAAAATATGATGATTTGGTGCCTTTTTTATGATTTTATGAAATTTCTAGTTATCTTAAACTCTTTGATTAGCTGCTTAAGATTTAATTAGGGTTGGACTTAAACTCTGCAGTACATTGGCCCTCCAGGAACAGGATTGGAAAACACACTGTACAGTATATCGCAAATCTCAAACCAGTGGTGTTCGAAAAAACATCTGTGAGAAAACAACAATTTTAGTCTGCAAATTCGAGTTCTTCTGGATTTGACCAAATTCCGCCAGGAGGGGTTTCTCTAATAATCTCTAATACCACATCAGCATACAATCCACAAAGACCCACTGCTGATTCATCCTAAAGCATCTGAGGGGATTTAGAAGAGCATGTTGTGGCAGCTCATAAGTATCCTTGTCAATAGCTACTTCCAGTTCAAACCCTATGAGAAGAAGTGAGGAAGAGAGCAGTGTTCAACTTTCTATCTCAACTCGCTGAATGGATAGCTGTCGTCTTTGATGTTGCTATTGATTTTTTCAAGCCAGCAGTCTTTAACGAGTGTCAATTTCAAAGGATGTTGCTGTTTAGCTATGCAAAAAGAGCACTTAATCCCACTGTAGATTAAGGAGGGTTTCACATTGCATTCCAACACAGCAAAACACAGCAGCCTGCATGATTGGAATATCGAGCAGCAAATGATATTGAATGAAAATGCAAAGATGCTCTCTGAGCTCACTGCGAACATGTCGGCTCTCCTCACCCTCACCCATAAGCGATGATCTGGTTTCCCAGGTTTAAGAGGAAAACCATTTTTCCTTTTTCCAAACCAAAGAAGCAATTCAATCTAGCTCAGCAAATACAGAACGTCTGAATGTTTTTCCATCTACATATGATGAAGAAAATGTTTTAGTATTGCAGGGAAGGGTTTATATTAGGGCTAATCCTTGTAAATAATGAATAGGATGATGATACTCGACATGTCGCCACAACAAGAGCTCTTAGAAAGCATCCATCTGAGAGACATGCTTGAGGTCATTATATCCTGCCATCAGCCTGTCAATATTCAGGTGAAGGGACCATGACACTGTATCAGGAAATCAATGAAGATGGACTTCTCACATCCTGCCTCTAGTTAGACCACCAACCTGTTTACTGTAGAAATACACTCTCCCAAATTAATGAATGATTTATGATTTATTTGTATAATCAAAATTGGATTTTTGTGGCTTTTTAGTATTAGCTCATGTAAGACCTGACTTATGAAATAGTGGTCAGTACGATGTAAAGTTTTGGACAAAATATTACATACATACAGTTGCAATCGAAATTATTCAACCCCCCAGAGACTGCAGTACTTTACAAATAGAAGCTTTTCTGAATATCCAGGGCTTTACAAAAAAATACATCTACAACAGATTACTGACATATTAAAAGGGATAATGTCAATATATAATGTAACATTTTTGAGTTCTAGGATTTTTTAATAACACTGCTATGTCATAATTAATCAACCCCTATTCAATATTGCTGTTTTTAGTCACTTATTTGTATGGTGGGAAACAAAATTGTCTTAAAACAAAATTAAACCTTTAGAAACTCTATTAGAAAACAAAATTAGCTTGAGCTGTTGAAACATACATACAGTTAGCCCATGCATGTTTTGAAGTTTGAGTAGCAAGTATTGCAAGTCAACAGAGCTCTCACAAAAGCTATAGAGAAGCTATAAAGATGAAATAATT
Organism: Garra rufa; assembly: GCF_049309525.1. Taxonomy (NCBI): domain Eukaryota; kingdom Metazoa; phylum Chordata; class Actinopteri; order Cypriniformes; family Cyprinidae; genus Garra; species Garra rufa. The sequence goes on along the minus strand of NC_133371.1, from coordinate 24,559,737 downwards.
TTATTACTTTAGAAAGTCTAAGGCTATTTGAAGATTTCCAAGACATTAAAGGTTCCTATAGAGACACAGCTGGCAGCCGTATTCCTTAGTTTAAAATGTGTTGTACCAGAAAACCTTTGAGGGTTTTGAACAAAAAAGCACTATATCATAAAAAAGAACAAAAAAAGAAAGAAAGAAAAAAAAAGAAAGAAAAAAACAGCAATGTACAGCCAAACACTTTCAAGATGACCCTACCAAAGGAGGAAAAACATTTCAATGCAGTGTGCAAGAAGAATACTAGACATGTATGGCCTTCATGTTGAGGCATCTTGCCATATTTAAATGCTCATAGAACTACAAATGCACTACTATGTCCCCTATCAAAGACATTCACTCACATATGATGCTATGAAAACAAAACACATCAGCATCTGTACAGTATAATCTGGTAAAATTGACCCACTACATTGAGAGGGAGGGAAGTATCCTCCATTTTCACAAAAAATGAATAGATAAGCAACCACTTTCAAACCATTTGCCAGTAGCCAACGTTACTTTTTTTCCCGGTACTTTAGCCTACTTTGTGTAAAAACGAAAACATTTATTTCAGTGAAAAATAAGTCCAAACTCTCTATTTTAACATTTTGAACAATCTTTTTTTTTTTTTTTTTTTTTTTTAATTCTTATGTTTTAATTTTTCTGATAATCAAATGAAAGCATAAACATTTATTTATTTTTAATCAAATGAAAAATAAACCCTTTTAATTTTTGGCAAACAAACTGAGGTTTACTGTTAAAATCAATACATGGAAGAAAAATTATATTCAGTTTAAAACGTTTAAATAATAATTGTAGTATTTTTTTCTACAATTAAGTGGTTAATCTTGTTGTAATATTTATTTTTTATCATATATATTGTTTTATGTAAATTATTTAAATAGGAATATATAAACACCTACATTATACTGTACAAAAGGAATACAAGACTAATTTGTTGTTACATGTTGAACCATACTTTTATTTTGACAGGTTGCCGTGAAGTTTCTGTGTGTACAGTATGATATGATGCTAGTTTTCTTAAATGAAACGGTAAAAGTGACACTCACAGCAGTTTTGGAGATTGAGTTTATCTGTTCATGTGAGGTGCAAATGCAAAAAATTACCGTGAGCGTCACGCGTGCTTCAGTACGCGCGTAGTAAAAAAAAAAACGCGTCTCCACCATTCATATTAAAACGGTCTTTTTGCATTTAAGTTTTCACAGACACTAGTCCATATCGCGATTTGAATTAAGTGACAGACCAACTTTTGATTTATTAATCCAAAAATCGACGAATTCCGTGGTATTCCGCACTATAGTAAATTCCGTTTTTATGAATGGAGCGCGCGATCCCGTCCGTGTTTTCGCGGAGGAGACATTGTAAACGCGCGACTATGTAGAGACAAAAATGACATGCCTTCGTGTAAATAAGATAAATAACATAAGGCAATTTATTTTGCTCGTGCCCTTGCTGTCCTGGGCCCTTTAGATGTCGTGGGCCCCTGGGCAATTGCCCAGTTGCCCGTTTGGTTAATCCGGGCTTGACCATTGTCAAACTTGGAGGTGGGTCAGTCCTGTTATGGTGGTTTTTTACTGTTGCAGGAAGTGGAAGTCATGACTGTATGAAAGACAGCATGGATTCTTTGAAGTATCAGGCCATTTTGGCAAGAATTGTCATGCCTTTGGTACAAAGACTTGATGATCAAGCTGATGATCAATGGACTTTCCTGCAGGACAATCATCTCAAAGTATACATTCAAATATACTTAAGCTTGGTTCAGAGATCGGTCATAGCCTGCTCAGTCTCCAGATTTAATTCTCATTGAAAATATTTGGTTGAATTTGAAGAAAGCAGTGGCAAAGTGAAAATGTCTCAGGTTACGTATGTAACCCTAGTTCCCTGAGGGAACGAGACGCCGCGTCATGGAACGCTATGGGGAACGCCATTGGCGGGCAGCACTCTGAATCATGTCTACAACCAATGAATGACGGGAGTGACGTCACAGGCGCGGTGACGTCAGCGACCGGGAAGTATAAAGCACGTGCGTTTGACGACCGCGGCAGCTCTTTTAGGAATGAAGCGAGTGCCGCAGGGTGCGGGAATTATGGTCCGAGACGCGGCGTCTCGTTCCCTCAGGGAACTAGGGTTACATACGTAACCTGAGACGTTCCCTTCCGGGAACTCGAGCCGCGTCATGGAACGCTATGGGGAACGAGACTACCAACGCCCCCATAATTTCCAAGCCCTGCGCAGTGTCTGCTCAACCAGGGTGGAAAGTAAGAAAGAGTCCTTGTCTAGCATTCCGCTGACAAGAAGGCCCTGTAATCCTCGGCCCACGGGCACACGAGGAATGGTAGTCAGCCTCTGTCTGGTCGCCAGCCAGAGCGAGAGGTACTCCTCGGCCCTCAGGCACACGAGGAGTCTTAGTCCTTTGTCTGGGAATAGCCAGAACAAGAGGGACCGCAATAACCATTGTCTAGTATTCCAAGGACAAGATGGTAAGTAGTCCTCGGCCCTCAGGCCCACGAGGACAGTGCACTCGACCTCAAGAGTGTCCCTCGGCCCTCAGGCTCACGAGGAGAAGGTAGTCCTTTGTCTGGGGTTCCACCAGAACAAGAGGGACTCAAGAGCTCGGTCTGGTACTCCGCCAGGACACGAGGGGAACAAGCCATTGTCTAGTATTCCACGGACAAGAGGGCGATATGATCCTCGGCCCTCAGGCACACGAGGATAGAGTTTTCGACCTTTGCCTGACATTTGATCAGTGCAGAGGGAGAAATAGTCCTCAGCCCAGAGTGTTCCTCGGCCCTCGGGCACATGAGGAAGACAGTAATGGGCCTCTGCCTGGTAGCCGGCCAGCGCAGGAGGCACTCCTCGGCCCTCAGGCACATGAGGAGTCTTAGTCCTTGGTCTGGGAGAAGCCAGAACCAGAGGGACCGAAATAAACTCGGTCTGGTAGTCTTGCCAGAACACGAGGGGAATAAGCCATTGTCTAGCATTCCGCGGACAAGAGGGCTGTATGATCCTCGGCCCTCAGGCACACGAGGACAATAGTAGACCTCTGCCTGGTCGCCAGCCAGTGCGAGAGGCACTCCTCGGCCCTCGGGCACACGAGGAGTCTTAGTCCTTTGTCTGGGGTTCCGCCAGAACAAGAGGGACCGAATAAGCTCGGCCTGGTAACCCTACCAGAACGCGAGAGTATGAGCCTTTGTCTAGTATTCCATGGACAAAAGGCTGTGTGATCCTCGGCCCTCAGGCTCACGAGGATGCAGGGACACTCCTCGGCCCTCAGGCACACGAGGAGGGTCATGGCGAAGAACAACTTCTCTTCTTTTAACAAAAAGAATGCGCCTTGAGAAGTCTCCTCCTGGCTAGGGAGGGGGCTGAATTTCTGGGCTTAGCCTTTGCTAAGGCGAGAGGACAAAGGAGCCAGGAGTGGCTCTGAGGTCGAATTCATAGAACCTGACGTAATGTCAGAGGCGAGGACCAACCCGCAGCACTGCAGATGTCCTGGCTAGGGACACCTGCCATCAGAGCTTTTTAGAGGCAAACAGCCTCAGGAGGAGTGAGTCTTGACTCCCCATGGAGCTGGGAGACCAGAGGACTTGGAAGTAGTAGAAATGGCATCCGTGATCCATCTACTGATAGCTCTGTTCGTGCCACATGCTTTCTTTTGTGGCCGTATGTGCCCAGTGCTCACACTGGACCGATATACTTCCCATTGGTCGCACTCCAAGAGTGGAGGTAAAAGAGGCTTGAGACCCCTCGGGGTCTCAACCTGAGTGCACCGCCGAGGAAACCATACCGACGAGCCACCACAAGGGGCGTGGTAGGCCAGTAAGCCGCCACGAACGCCTTCAGGGTGGAGTGAGCTGGTTTTGTGGACAGGTGAGTTTGCGGGGACTCTAGTACTGTACCAACGGGCAGTAACTTGGTCTAGATGGTGTTCGTGACACCATGAAGCAAACAGGTTCCACTTAAGGTTTCCTCGTAGAGGGAGCTCTGGATTGGAGCACGGTCTCAACAACCTCGGTTGAGAGACCAGAGTCTATGAGTTGCGCCCCCCCAGGGGCCATACCCATAACTTCCACCTCTCCATGTGGGGGTAGCAGATCGCGCCCCCAGCCTGAGAGGGGAGGTCCAAGAACCATACTCGGACTAGCCGTACCGATACCGGCGTGCTCTTTCCAGAACTCCTGGCGCAGAGCGATCGGGAGAATGTGCACAGACGAAGCCTCGGCCACGTCTGTACTATGGCGTCCAGTCCGGGCGGACCTGGAGGCACTAAGGAGAACCAGAGAGAACATTGCGATATCTATCGAGTCGCCAGAGGTCCCACTGAGTCTGGATAAGAATTCTCCATGCTTCATTACTTCCTGATGAAGCCTTGATTTCCCGACCGTGGAGGAAAACGTATGACCAAGGGGACTCTACCCACTAACAGACCTTCAGGGTGGAGTGGGTTAGCCCTGCGGACGGTGAGACTGCAGAGACTCCAGTACTGTACCAAACGGGCAGTGAACTGGGTCAAACTGGTGTTGGTTACACCATGCAGTCGACCACTTCCTCTTAGGTCATAGGGTTTCCTCATAGGGGGAGCTCTGGAGTGAGGGATGGTCTCAGCAACCTTGGTTGAGAGACTGGACTCTATGAGATGTGCCCCCTCAGGGGTCACACTTATTCCAGAACTCCCGGGAGCAGAGTGATCGGGGAAGGGGCGTACAGACGAGGCCTCGGCCACGTCTGTACCATAGCGTCCAGTCCCGCAGGAGCTGGAGGCACTAGAGAGAACCAGAGGGGACCTTGCGATATCTCTCGAGTCGCGAAGAGGTCCTCCTGCGCCTGGCCAAACACTCTCCAGAACTGCTTCACCACCTCAGGATGAAGCATCCATTCGCCGGGCCTCGGCCCCTGCCTCGACAGGACGTCTGCTTCCACATTCAGATGTCCAGGAATATGGACTGCTCTCAGGGAGATAAGTTTTCCTTGAGACCATAGGAGGATCCGGTACGCCAGCTTGTACAAGGGGCGTGAGCGGAGACCTCCTTGATGGTTTATGTAATAAACCACCGCAGTGCTGTCTGTATGGACCAGCACGTGACGGTTTCTCAGGTCTGGAAGGAAACACTTCAGGGCCTGGAATACGGCCAGCATCTCTAGGCAATTTATGTGCTAGGGGAGATGATGATCGCTCCGCAGGCCTTGGGCTGAGCGGCCACTCATGACCGCCCCCCATCCGGTGAGGGAGGCGTCTGTCGCTAGCGAGATGCGGCGACAAGGAGCCCCCAATACTGGACCCTGAGAGAGGAACCAGGGTTTCTTCCACATGGCCAAGGCACGTAGGCAGCACCGCGTGACCTTGATCTTGCGGAACGGGTTTCCCCTCGGGGAGAACCCCCTGGTCCTGGGCCACCACCGCAGTGGTCTCCTGTGCAGCAGTCCAAAAGGTATCACGTTGGAAGCGGCTGCCATAAGACCTAACAGTACTTGGAACTGTTTGACAGTGAGTGACGGGCCTAGCTTGACCGCATTTACTGCAGTAAGGATCGACTCGATCCGAGCAGGAGACATTCGTGCCTGCATCGTGGTCGAATCCCAGATTACACCTAGATAAATGGTTCTCAGTAGTGGAGAAATCACACTCTCCTTGGTGTTAAGCCTCAACCCCAATTCTTTCATGTGAGCGAGAACAACACCTCGATGTTGAACCGCTAACTGTTCAGAACTGGCCAGAATCAACCAGTCCAGTATGCGGATGCCCTGGAGTCACGGAGGAGCCAGAGCAGCATCCACACACTTTGTGAAAGTTCGGGGTGAGAGAGCTAGGCCGAAAGGAAGTACTCTGTATTTGTAAGCTTTGCCCCTGAAAAAAGCGACCTGAGAAACTTCCTGTGTTGAGGAAGGATGGAGACGTGAGAGTATGCATCTTTTAGATCTATCGTGACAAACCGGTCCTCTAACCTGATTTGAGACATGGCATGATTGACAGTTTACATTTGAACTTCAGTTTCTTGACTGAGATCTAAAATGGGCCGAAGCCCTCCATCCTTCTTGGGAACAAGAAGTACCGGCTGTAGAACCCGGCTCTCTGTCTTAGGAGTTTCTACTTCCTGTTCCATTACCAGACCCTGCTCGGGGCTCACTAGAGTTGGGAATACCCCGCTGAACGACGGCGGTTTGGTGCCGAACTGAATGGAGTAGCCTTTCTACAGTACGCAGGACCCACATAGAAACATTCGGCAGTAGTTTCCACACTGCCAGAGAGTTTACTAGGGGAACCAGCCTCTCGAGACTGGTTTCTGGATTTGTTCGAGGAACTAATTCGGAGACCTGTAACAGCGAACTGGCAGGATGCTCCTGAACTTGCTCCTCTGAAGACCCCCGTGGGGGTTGCGAACTCTCCAGGGCCGCTACGTTTCCGGGCGGGACAGCTAGAGAATGATGTTCGCGGGAGATTGCCGCGCCCTGTAACACTGGCAGGGTTAGCTGACAAATCACCTGAGGGCCCCGAGGGGGCTTGGCGACGCAAGCCCCCTCGAGAGGGGCAGCCCTCATCGGCCCTGTGGTATAAAAGTTGGGGCCGTTTAGCCGAGGACCTCTTAGACCAAAGCACGACCCTCGGATCGGGCTCAGTCTTTGAAGCCCCCGGTCAGGAGTGTTGCTAGTCCCGCCCTCTAGGTGTCACCGGAGGGAACGGGCTGCAATGCTCCTATTATGAGCCTCTTATGTGAGGAGCTGGTACACGGCTGGGGTTTCATGCTCCCGTCAGCAACCCCGACACGTGTACATTTGCCCATCAAGCCTGAAGTTTTATTTAGGCGGCCTGGAAAGCAAAGACGGAGCTTTCAAGGATGATGCCAGACTGGGCGACAGATAGCTGGCTAGCGTCTGTTCAACCCGCGGCATCATCTTTACTTTCTAGTTTTTCCCTTGATCTAGACAGTTCAGTGTGCAGATCGGGGAAGGACAGAAAGCTCCATTTTGGAAGTGCTGACCTAGTCCGCAGAAAACATAACGTTTGCTTTTCTGCGGCTCATTTTTCTTATTTAGCTACTGCATTAGTCAGCACAACCACCAGCTCATCATACTGAGGCGATGAGGGGGGGCGGTTGAATACTTTTGACAACGTTCTTCACATCAACCTCCTTGGAGGAAGATATGGGAAGCGTTGAAAACCCTTCCTGGAAGGAAGTAACCGCATTTCGGGCTTCCTTATCCAGTAGGAGGTTTACCGATCCACCAGGTAGGAAAGGAGATAGGGTATTTTTTAATCACCCGTCTCCCTTCCCTCTAGTAGATCGAGCTGCGATCCCCACGAGAGAAACGCAGACCCGCGAGAAACGCTAGCGAAGGCTCCCTCCTCGAAGAGAGCCTTCCGGGAACGGAGCACCCGCAGTGGAAGACGCTCACACTGTGGACAGTCAGCCTTTTCGAGGGCTGACTGTGCGTGCTCTACACCCAAGCAGACCACACATAGACTGTGTGTATCCCCACCAGCAATGAAGCATTGGCAGGGAGGAACACACTATCTATGTGGCTGCTTGTACCGCCTTAGTTTCTTAACTTTCTTTCCCCCTTTGGTTGCATTTTAGAGGTCATACTACTCAAATAAAAGCCGTGCAAACTGGCACAAAAAAACAGCAGTACGACCGGGACAGACACAGACACAGAGCGCTCTCGCTGAATGACAAAAGCTGCCGCGGTCGTCAAACGCACGTGCTTTATACTTCCCGGTCGCTGACGTCACCGCGCCTGTGACGTCACTCCCGTCATTCATTGGTTGTAGACATGATTCAGAGTGCTGCCCGCCAATGGCGTTCCCCATAGCGTTCCATGACGCGGCTCGACTTCCCGGAAGGGAACCACAGTTTATCAGTGATCTGAAAGCTTTACAGGCGAGAAATGGGCCAAGGCAGCAGTACAAAGGTGTCAGAAGCTTCTAAGCACGTCTAAGCAATGTTTATTGGTGGTTTTAAATAATTTTGACTTTTGGGGGTTGAATCATTTTGAACATGAACATTTAAAACCAATTTTTATTATTATTTTTATTTTATTTTTTTCAATATTCATTAACTTATGTATTTATAATTACTCAAATGGGTATTAATAAACTTCTTCTAATAGTACTGATGCCTTTGTTGTCTTGCAGGTCAAGTGGGGTTGAATAATTTTGAATATATATATATATATATATATATATATATAAATGTGAACAAGCTGATCACTCCTTAAAAAAAACATCATATTTTCAGGCTATTTGAAGTTTGATTTTGACTTGGCAAAGTGGTTATATCTAAGTGTGTGAGTTGTTTACTTACTTTTTCAAATTAGTCTTCTGATTTAACACCATTCTAGTGTTCATTCAGACTGATTTGTAAACGTGGAGCATGCATAAACTTAAGAAGCAGGATTTATTGCATGAACTAATCATAGCCGATCACAACCAGTCATTTCCAATAATTTTGCAGTGAAGGCACTGCCTCCTCTCATTTGACCTTCCCCTATTAATTTTTAATTACCCCCCACTGAATTCATCGCACACTTCAGGGGTCTGTTCAAACTCAGTGGGCTCAGGGGAGGCGAGAGAGATGCGGACTCCTGCTGTAACATTACCTGCTTTTTTGAGGCGACACTGCCTCCCTTGCATCCTCGGAGGAAATGCCCCTGATGCATACACTATATTGCCAAAAGTACTGGGACACCTTCTAGTGAACAGGTTTAAGTACTTTAGTAATTTCCATTAAACAAATCTTGATGTTTAAGCATATAATTATATAATAAGGTATTGTGTGCTTCCAATATTATAGCAACAATTTGGACAGGACCCTTTTCTATTTTAACATGACAATACATCTATGTATAAAGCAAGGTTCCAAAAGAAACTATTAATTCAGTCAGTGTGGAAGAACTTGACTGATCTGGCAAAACCAAGTCCTAATCCCAGCTAAACACCTCTGGTGTGACTTTAAATGTAGACCTTGAGCCAAAAACTCAACTTGACTGGTCTGCAACAGTCACACCAAAGGTGTTCAGCAGGGATTAGGACTTGGCTTTTTGCAGACCAGTCAAGTTCTTCCAAACTGACTGAATCAATCATTTCTTTTGGAACCTTGCTTTATACACAGATGCACTGTCATGTTAGAATAGAAAACGGTCCTTTCCAAACTGTTGCTACAAAATTAAAATCATACAATACCCTAGAATATCCTTTTATGCTTAACATTAAGATGTGTACTCATGGAAATTAGTCAAACCTGTTCATTAGAAGGGATGTCCCATTACTTTTGGCAATATAGTGTGTGTGTGTGTGTGTGTGTGTGTGTGTGTGTGTGTGTGTGTATATATATACACTGTATATAACCTTTTAATAGTTTTGTGTGTTCTTTATGTATTACATTTAATATGTCAAGTTTTTATAATTAATTGATTATAAAAATATAGTCAATAAATGCACAGTTTTTGAAACTTTCGGTGTCATACGGTTAGCTTTGAGGCCATCGGTCTTCTTTTATCAGATTCAAAATGTACGATCTTTCCTAAACAAATGGACCAAAATCACAGAAGAAAATTGTTCTCGTTAAGCCATTTAATGAGGTATTTAAGTTGGATACAGTGGTTAAAACTACCTAGCAGCATAAGCTACTTAGCTGGGTACATGTGACAGGGAATAAAGACGTTCAGCTGGGGTGGCATACAAACTCAAACAGCAATTTACAAAGAATAGTGCCAAGTACAAAAAAAAGAACCACTTTAATACCAACAGATACTCTTCACACTCCAAAGAAAAGCTGAGAAAATGAGCAGTTGCAGTGAATGAGGGGCCTACACGCTTTGTCAAAACATTTAGCAAGATTTTGGAGCCTGTCTCATTTGAATACAACAAGACAGCCAAGCTTTAAAGCAAAAACAGGTTCATTACCAGAATCTAAGCTTTGGCTTCATAAACTGAGTGATGTAGACATTTGCTCCACTGCACAACTTGAAAATCTCAGCTGGCTCTCGATTAGGATAGTAAGGTTTGCTGTCACCAAGGGAGATATGAGTAGGAATCTATAAACTAGAAGGATAAACAAGGTAAAGGCTTGAGCTCATCTGCTTGGGAGCGATGAACTTGATTGCTTTTTCCTCCTGAGTGGCCAAGGGCACTGAGTCTATCCTCACAGTCAGTGTGTAATCCTCCATTTTTTTTAATACTCACAAACATCTCCTCAGTACCTCTCTTCTGACGACTGTTTTGAGCCAAAACTTCTGGGTGGAACGCTTGTCTGAGCGAATCAATTTGTAAATGACATTGTTCAAAGTAGGCAGTCAGTCAGAGCGAGCACTATGAGCTAAGCTGCATTCATGCAGAAGTACACTCAAGTGTGTTGCTGTCAGAAGTGATGACTGAGAATGGCAGGATGATGGAGGTAAATGAGATAAACCATAATGAGAGGAATGAAGCATTAGTGTTATGGCAGCAGCGGGACATCTCACGGTGCAACTGGGACAACAGAGGTGACAGAAACCATTCACCCTGTTTTTACTTTAAGGCCAAATTTCCGTAGCTTATAGGCTTGTTGTTGTTGACTCAAGTGAACTGCAGTGCTTTAAAGACACATGCATGGTACTATGGCATGTGGTAGCATGCCACCAATGAAGAGATTATTAAATATGTAGATGTTATTTTATGCTTCAGTGTCTATAATGTGTTCCAGAACCTGACTTTACACACAAATATCTACGAATACACACTGCCTTTAAGCTTGAAGCCAGAATTTCGAATGATTTCATCATGTCTCACAGTGATTTTTAGTGATTAAAATAACAATGCTATTTAGAAATAATCTATATATTTTGTAACAAGAAGATTTCACCCGTTTTTTTTAGCCATTTAGAGTTACACAGACCAAAACTGTCCAGCCTACTAAGTTGCTGTCATTAGCAGTAAAGCCGCATGGGATAAAGTGATTTCATGGAGAGTGAAGCACAGTCTCGGAGAGATCTCAGTGCTCCCCTGCGGGAAAAGCACAGATACCACTTGCAGTTATTTTGCTGCCCTGCTGACTCACTTGTGTTGATCAATAGCTAATTCGCTTACATAATTAAGAGCCACAGCAATCAGAACCTTCTAGAGAATGTGATAATTAATCAATGTGGTTCAGGGTTTCCCGTCTGGTGCTCTGTCATTTTCTCCCGTCCATTCCGCATACAGAGCAGTGCAGAGCCTGCATCAGAAATTTAGACTCCCTGGGCATCTTTGTTCTCTCATCACAGCGGCTGTCATCTACACACTACTGAACTGTGCATGAATGTAGAACTAATTAAAAATCTGTTTTTATCATCCCTATATTTAATAATAGGTAATGAAAATGAATTCATAGATAGATAGATCGATAGATAGGAGGATGGTAAATGGATGGACGGACGGACAGATAGAGTGTCTTGCGAAAGTAAGAACCCCTTCTTTTTTCATGTTTTGTTATGTTGCTGCCTTATGCTAAACTGCTTTAAATTATTTTTTCCACATTAATCTACACTCTGTATACCATGACAAAGCAAAAACACAATTGTCACAACTTTGTAAATTTATTAAAAATAAAACACCTGAAATAAGTACATTGCATAAGTATTTATACCCTTAACCCAGTACTTAGCTGAAGCACCTTTAGAGCCTCAAGCCTTTTTGGGTATCATGCAACAAGCTTTGCATATCAGAATCTGGCAATTATCTGCCATTTATCTCCTCATTTCAGGTTTCTCCGGAAATATTTGACTGGGTTCAAGCACAGGCTCTGACTGGGCCACTTAAGGATATTCACAGCGTTGTCTGTAAGCCACTCTTGCTGTGTGAAAGTGAGTTCAGTCCTCAGACGAGAAAGAACGACGGCGCGTAAGTGTCTACTTTAATACTATTTCGATAGGCGATCGTTAGAGTTGCCGCTAAAAGCACTTTGTCGTTTCTGTTTAATTACTTATTCCTAAGTATTAATTTTAAGCTGCTGTTCCCTTAAGCACTCTGTCGTTTCTATTTACTTACTTATTCGTTAATATTAATTTTGAGCTGCTTCTAAACGCACTCTGTCGTTTCTACCCAGCAAACATTTGGACGTCCGATTACCGTTGAAAATACGTCCCTCCGTCACGTCCCGTCATGGTTGAAAAATAGTTCCAAAATGAAAATCCAACCGACGTCTTTGACGTCTTCTGGCCGTGAAATGCACGTCTTTTCTGGACGTCCACGGACGACTAAATATGTCATATTCTGGATGTTTATAATAACATGTACTGCTGCATAATTTACATGTGTACATTAAAATATAAAATAAACACATACCATATTGTTTAACATCGTGAAATGCATTAAATTATGTCTTGAGGTTTACACATTTGCCGAACTTGGACCTGGACGTCTATAAAACGTTTTTCCCACGTGTACTTTACAACCAATAACACATTATTTGTGAGCTTAAAAAAATAAATATTTTACTTTACCACAAGATATTTTACTATGAACTTAACATTTTTGAATAATACCTTCCAGTTATTAAACATCTATTCAAACAAGACACTACAAACAGTGCAATTTAGTTAACCAAATCTGTGGTACTTGTGTTTTCTGTATTTTTAAATTAATGTGAAGTTTTTAATCAAACAACATAACAAAAACACAGCATATAAGTGTAAACACAACATTCTTTAAAAAAAACTTTTATTTTAATGCTCCACAGCAGAATTGCATATTTTGTGTATCTATCTATCTATCTATATATGACCCTGGACCACAAAACCAGTCATAAAGTTAAATTTTACAAAACTGAGATAAATACATCACAAGCTCAATAAATAAGCTTTCTATTGATGTATGGTTTGTTAGGATAGGACAATATTTGACCGAGATACATCTATTTGAAAATCTGGAATCTGAGGGTGCAAAAAATCAAAATACTGAGAAAATCACCTTTAAAGTTGTCCAAATTAAGTTCTTAACAATGCATATTACTAATCAAAAATTACATTTTTATATATTTATAGTAGGAATTTTACAAAAAATCAAATCATTAAAATCAATAATTTTGACCCATACAATGTATTTTTGGCTATTGCTACAAATATACCCCAGCGACTTAAGACTGGTTTTGTGGTCCAGGATCACATACATACATATACACACACACACACACATACATATATATATTTCTAAAGTATAACAATAAACAGGTTAAACACTGACTCAGTAACTTTGTCATTGGATTTACCACCATTTAGTTCTTATAACCTCCAACCCCAGCTCTTCCTGGAGCATGTTTTAAGTGTTCCTCCATTGCTAAGTCAATTTCTGAGTCAGTAGCATTTGCGCTCCACCTCTTCACAGCATCTGAGGGAAGAAAATATGAATGTAAACAGCAACAAGTTAAACAATTAACCTGTGATATGAGTAACATGAGAACATTATATTTTAGTGGATTTCTCTGACACTCTTCATGTCACAGTATTGAGAGCTTCTCTGAGATACCAAATGATTGAATGTTTCACCAGGACCACTCCCTCTCCTTAGTCTTCAAAAAGTCTAAAAGTAATGTAGTGACACTCTTATGGAAATAAGATAATTTGTAATTATTTAAAATTTGTCTAATTTTTAAACTGTGTGTCATGAATCAACATCTCAGAAAAATGTTATGCATTTCAAAACAAAGTGACTTAATTCGTGATGCAGGATGTTGATTTCATACATGTCCACATATGAGAACACCGGGACTAAAACGTTAATTATGCGTTTGGACATTTCTGATAAAAACAGGTCTTTTAAATAAGACACAAGGAACATACGATGTGTCACAAATTACCTTGTATTATATTATATAAAGGTGTAGCCTTGAATGTAGCCTTCTCCAGCTGGCCACCACCCTGCATGTTGAATTTTGCCATTAAGGCATTTGACATGATTCTGCGAAATAAACGATTCATTCATAATATTAAAATGCATTGTAAGATCAGTATTACAAATTAGCAGTACTGTGCAGCTTGCCAATTGCATGCAGTGTTAAAACATACACTTTCACAACCACTCTCTATCATGTAATAAGTGCTCTATCCCTATCCAAAGTTTTTGTGACAAGTAATGACTCATTTCTTACACTAACATTATGTTTTTATATCTTGTTTTAAGTCCTACGAACAACCTGATTTAGCACAGGCATTACAACTTCAACACAAAAACAGGCAATTATATAAGTAGATATAGTGTGTGACAGAATTATAGTATTACCAAAGGTTGAGGTTATTATTGTGGATACTGTTACTATTGTCATTTTTTTCTGAAATACAACACAGCAAAACACACAAACAATGCTAGGTAAATACATACCTGTTCTTACACAGTCTCTGACTGACATTCGGCCAACTCTGGACAGTTGCTGAACCTAAAAGTGACACCACAATCAAAATAATGTAATAATGTTTTGAAAACTCAAGAGCAAGACAGAATTGACAGCAAACAAAAACAATGGTATCGATATTGCCATTAGATTATCGATAAACAACTACTTGTACCTCTAATAAAAGATTAACAAACTGACTGTTTGCAAACTTTGCTTTAATGAATTTCCCATAAATGGCCTGCGTTTCAAACACCATATAATATTCCTTACTTGCTGATGGCATGGGGTAATTATCTGGTTCCACCTATTTGAAATTGTAAAACACCAAGGCAGGCTCCACTGTCCCCTCGGATTCTGAGCTGCTGTCCTCTTCCGCTAAGGCATCAACTCTTGCCCTTCGACATCTCCAGTTTCTTTGATAGTCAGAGGACATGTTTAGCAAATCTGAAATTACAAAATACTTTTAAAGCACTTATTGAAGTCAGCCATGCTCAAATTAATTTACAGATTTCAGTGAATTATTCCTGAGCTCCTCCTACAGTTTTAACATATCACAGTCTTTCATTGCATTTATTTTCAGAAATAAACTTTCAGAATGCTACATCTGAGTAGTACTTTTTAATTTAATCTTTATACACGTTTAATCAACCAATGTGCTCTTACGTGCTGCATGTCATTGATATCAAAGTACATATCCATTTAATTATTGTTTTTTTCTTTTTATAGTTTGCCTAATAATAAATAAATAAATAAATAAATAAACACTATATATATATATATATATATATATATATATATATATATATATATGTGTGTGTGTGTGTGTGTGTGTGTGTGTGTGTGTGTGTGTGTGTGTGTGTGTGTGTGTGTGTGTGTGTGTGTGTGTGAATGCATATAGTATCCTGAATATATAATTTTTAATATGTCTCATACCAGTCGTTAACACAAACACACTTTAACATTCTGTGATAATGCTTACACATAAAACAACAAATTGAGAAAACTTAAAAATATTCGAAAGCTGGTTACTTCAACTTTTAATTTTCATAAACTTTTTATTTTGCCACAGATGAGTTTCTTTTAACGGTTAAAAAAGGCCCTAGCATTAAACATTACCTTTTAGCATACTAGCTAACTTTAGCCCAACTTAATTTAACTTGACAGTGTGCTTATACTTGCTTTTGGTTCCTCCGAGTAAAACAAGTAAAAATAAAATACATTAATACAATTAATAAAATACCTCAAAATGTACTTACCCATCGGTGAATTTGTAATGATTTGTAAACGCAAAAAACTCTCTCCTCAGCACTTAACTGCTCACTCCTCTTCTTCTGGTGTTTTTGGCGATTTTGCCAAATCAGCATAAAAAGATGCATTACCGCCACCTATTGATCTGGAATATTGAGTATACAAACTGTCATATCGCGAGATAATCTGCTATAGAGATACCATATCGCGAGATTTGTAACAACATCTTGGCAGCAGTTTTTGCATCCCGCTCAGACTTTAAATTGTGACTTTATGAATAACTTATGTATATAGCCTATATATATATATATATATATATAATCATTAAAAACAAAATAATTAAATCATATTGTTATGTATGGGAAACTGGTGGAATAATGGGTAAATGCAGTGATTTCACACTTAACTACAAGCAATTTGTTAATAGAATTTGACATAAAACAAGATGTAAAACAAATGGAAGTTTTTTAAATAAAGATTTCCGTGCTGGTTTGCATGGGTCTTACTAAACGTTTAAAGGACGTCAGTGGACGTCTATTAACAACCTCTTAAGAAACTACTTTGGGCACTTAAATTAATTACTGTAGTATGCGAATGTGAATGTGAATGTGTAAGCACAATGGCTTTTGCATATTTCATAAGGATTTGAGGTTGACGATGGACTATAAATGCACGTGTAAAAGACGTCACCTGCTGGACGTCCTTTCACAACCGAATCACAACCGGGTATATTTTGAACTACACGCAGCTAAAAGTCAAAGTAACAACTTTACATGCAACCACAGAGAATTGTAGACATGTACAAACGTATCTGAATGCATTTTTAAGAAATATTTTGTGTTAAAAATTTTTTGCATATTTTGTCGTCATACCGCGACTATTTTTGGCCAGGGACAGGACGTCGCCGTCCGACCAATGTTTGCTGGGTATTTACTTACTTATTCGTTAATATTAATTTTGAGCTGCTTCTTAAAGCACTCTGTTGTTCTATTTAGTTATTCGTTTGTTTTATTTACATCTATTCACTGTTAGAAAAGGAGTGTTTCTTCTGTTATTTGTCCTGCGATTGTTTTTGCTTTAAATTCTAGTTTTTATTGCAATCATTAAAATTGATAACTGAGCGTACGGCCAAGGGAAGCTTTTGTTATTTCATATCGTTCCCTTCTGGAGCTATTACAAGTGCGAAGCTGTTGCTTTTTGAGTTTCGATTGAGCCATTTTGCGTGCGGGCGATACATTTGCGGCTGACTGAGCCTAGGCTCTGAAGCGTCAGCGGAAGCGTTCAGCCTCCTCGCGTGAAGACCAACGAGAGTAAAGACTTGCTACTTTTCCTGCGCGATGTGTTTCCAACTCATTCCGGTGGTCTCTACACACCGCACTAATATCACACGCACACGTCGACGCAATATTTCTAACCTGCGTCCTATCGACACCTCTTCCACTGAACCTTTCTCGTTCACGCTTGGACTCTGGAACTGTCAGTCAGCTGTCAACAAAGCTGACTTCATTTCAGCATTTTCTGTGCAATCTGGTCTGAGCATTCTAGGTTTGACTGAGACCTGGATTCGTCCAGAAGACTCTGCAACCCCAGCTGCTCTTTCTAATAACTTTTCCTTCTCTCACACCCCTCGTCACACTGGAAGGGGCGGGGGTACGGGACTTCTTATTTCTAACAACTGGAAATACTCAACCCATTCTCCTCTATGCAATTATAGTTCATTCGAATCTCATACAATCACTGTAACATCTCCTATCGAACTCCACATTGTGGTAATCTACCGCCCTCCTACTCAACTTGGCATCTTCTTAGAAGAGCTGGATGGGCTGCTGTCCTCTTTTCCAGAGGACGGCAGCCCACTTCTAGTCTTTGGGGACCTCAACATTCACCTTGACAAACCCTATGCTGCTGACTTCCATTCACTTCTAGCTTCATTTGATCTACAACGCGTTATCACTACATACACTCATAAGTCTGGCAACCAACTTGATCTCATTTACATGCGAAATTGTATTTCAGACAACATTGCGGTCAAACCCCTACACATCTCTGACCACTTCTTCATTACATTTGACTTACATCTTGCTACTTGTGCACCCCCAACCCCTCTACCTGTTACTTTTAGAAGAAACCTACGCTCTCTCTCACCCTCCCATCTTTCTTCTTTAGTATCCTCCTCCCTTCCCTCTCCTACTCACTTCTCATCCCTGGACACTAATGCAGCAACTGACACCTTATGCTCCACTCTTACCTCCTGTCTAGATGTTATATGCCCTCTCTCCTCCAGGCCAGCACGAGCTGCTCCGACAACCCCTTGGTTATCCGATGTTCTTCGTGAGCATCACTCCAAACTTAGGGCAGCCGAGAGAAAATGGCACAAATCTAAGGATCCATCCGACCTCAGTATGTATCGGTCTATGCTCTCATCTTTCGCTATCCAAGTACATACAGCCAAATCTTCATACTTCCACAACAGGATCAACAATTCTCCGGACGCACGCAACCTTTTCAAAACATTTAATACACTGCTTTGTCCCCCTCCACCACCTCCCACAACTTTTATAACAGCTGATGACTTCGCCACATTTTTTACAGACAAAACTACATCGATCAATAATAAGTTCTCAGCTCCACACATACAGGAACTAAAATTGACCACACTCACGGCTGGAACTCCCCTCTTCTCCTTCTGTCCTTACTCGGAGGCAGAAGTAACCAAACTTTTCCTCTCCAGCCATCCGACGACATGTCCTTTAGATCCTATCCCCTCACACCTTCTCCAAGCAATCTCTCCTACAATCCTACCGGCGCTCACACACATCATCAACACATCTCTTCTCACAGGCACTTTTCCCACTACATTTAAGCTGGCCCGGGTAACCTCACTGCTCAAAAAACCTACACTTAACTCTTCACTCATTGACAACTACAGACCTGTCTCTCTCCTTCCATTCATAGCAAAAACACTGGAACGGGCTGTTTTCAACCAGCTATCCTTATTCCTCTCACAGAACAATCTACTGGACTCTAACCAATCAGGGTTCAGAAGCGGCCATTCAACTGAGACTGCGCTACTGTCTGTCACCGAAGCCTTGCGGACGGCAAAAGCTGAGTCCAAATCATCAGTACTCATCTTGCTGGACCTATCTGCAGCTTTTGACACTGTGAATCACCAGATCCTCCTGTCCACCCTCTCAACGCTGGGCATCACAGGGACTTCACTTCACTGGTTCAAATCCTACCTCTCTGGTAGGTCTTTCAGAGTGGCCTGGGGAGGGGAGGTATCCAAAACTCATCAACTGGTCACTGGAGTTCCTCAGGGATCAGTTCTTGGACCTCTCCTCTTCTCCATATACACTACATCTCTGGGCCCCATCATACAGGCACATGGCTTCTCCTACCATTGCTATGCTGATGACACACAACTCTATCTTTCATTCAAACCAGACGATCCATCGGTAGCTGCACGGATCTCAGGTTGCCTGGCGGATATCTCTGCATGGATGAAGGAACACCATCTACAGCTCAACCTAGCAAAGATGGAACTCCTTATCTTTCCTGCCACTCCATCTCTACAGCATGACTTCTCCATCCAGTTAGGTTCATCAACAATTACCCCATCAACTTCAGCCAGAAATCTGGGTGTAATCTTTGACGACCAATTGACTTTTAAAGACCACATAGCTAAAACTGCTCGATCTTGCAGGTTTGCATTGTACAACATCAGAAAGATCAGGCCCTTCCTAACAGAGCATGCTACACAACTCCTCGTCCAGGCCCTGGTCATTTCCAGGCTGGACTACTGCAATGCTCTTTTAGCTGGTCTTCCAGCATGTACAATCAAACCTCTACAAATGATTCAGAATGCAGCAGCACGACTGGTCTTCAATGAGCCCAAAAAGGCCCATGTCACACCTCTCTTCATATCACTGCACTGGCTACCGGTTACAGCACGCATCAAATTCAAGACACTGATGCTGGCCTATAGGACAGCCACCGGATCATCACCTGCCTACCTCCATTCACTACTACACATCTACACTCCTTTTCAGTTTCAGTTGTCCTTTTATTGAGAAGTGTGTGCTATTCTAAATCATAGCCTTTCAGTTAACTTCGATCAAATTGTAGTAACATCTATAAGCAATATGAATGCTCCTGAGCTAAATTTCAACTGTCGCAGATAAGGGTATGAATACTTATGCAATCAATTAAGTCTTTTATTTTTAATACATTTGCAGAGATGTTAAAAAAAAAGTTTTGTGCTTTGTCATTATGGTATATAAAGTGTAGATCGATGTGGAAAAAAAGGTAATTTAAAGCAATTTAACATAAGGCAGTAACATAAAATGAAGAAAATTAAGGGGTATGAATACTTTCACAAGGCGCTGTAGATAGATAGATGGTAGACAGATGGTAAAGTGGTAAGGTTTGAGGTGAAAAAATTTCAGGACAGAAATAATGTCACGCCACATTGGCTGCCTGTAGGTGCCATGACACTTAAATCCAAGATTCTTTTCTAACCGACAATACTGCCAATGGCCTGCCCCATGCTTCCTTCAAACCGTCATCAAAGCTTACATGTACACCCCAAACGCTGCAATCTGCTGCTTCAGATGGTCTCACATCCCAACTCCCCCCAGCTCTCCAGGTCTGCTGGAACAAAATTGCCAGAAGACACTATCAGAAGCGCTAACTCAACAGTTATGCTCAAACGAAGCCTTAACACAGACTTCTTGTTGTACACACTCTTCTCGTCTAAAAAACCTCCACTCCCACATTTTCCACTTGGCATCCTTCCCTGCACTATCCAGCGCAACAATCCAATTTGCACTGAGCTGATGAGGTCACCTGATGGCTCGATGGTTTACTAAGTGAACAGTGACATTACCTAGCACTTTGACAGTAGTGACACGTGTGTTGGAGCACTCTTCTATCATGCTCATAGTGTTGTTCTTGGCTCTGGAGGGCAAATATATAAGTTTCTTGTAAAGATGGGGGTGAGAAACCAAGACCAGATTCCGAACTGCAGGGGGGCCTTCTGTGCATGGCACCCTCATATAGCCTGTCAGCTATACACCCCAAAGAGATTTCTGGCAGCCTACTCTAAATTGCAGTATGTTACAGTTTGAGTTCCAAACTCTGTTCTCCACCCGAAATGAGTGCCTCGCAATTAAAGAAACCAAAGGAGCTGATGTGAAAATGCATGGTGGATGAGTGGAAGCCAGAGTGGGACAGAGGCAGCAGATGGTCCAATCTTTCTCATTTCAGGTAGTGAAATTTATTTCCTGGGTAATTGGGGGTAAAACGAGGCAATGGCGGTTAACAGGTCCACATTTGTCATTCAGGTATGCACAGAACAGAAAATATCTGTGAAAGTATAAATTTATATATTGGCCTCTCAGCCAATTAGATTCGAGGACCAGAAAGAACTGTTGTATAAAGACTTATTTGTACAGAAAATATTACATAAATACAGGTAATACATATGGTTTATAGATAGAGTTGTGTATTTTTTGCCATTTTATACTTGCTTGTTCATTAATCAATGATCTGATTGGATACTAGTTTGACTAATTTAATTAATTTGCTATTTACTATCTTAGGGTATAATAATAATCTATTGTTTTTGGAGAAACAAACACTGTGGGAACAGCAGTAAAGCTATTGTGGATGAGCAATTCCAGCAGTGATATATAACGTCTTGCATTCTGTTGCAGCCGACAGACAGTAGACAGTAAGTGTGATGACGTGACGAAGTCTAATTATCGTCTGGGCTGCTGCAGAATGACAAATGCGAGCTTGCATATAGGTGTTGTCAGCTGAATGCTAGCAAACATGATATGCTTCATTTTATGCTTCATAGATTGCCTGTCCACGTAGATTTCTTTGATTTTTAAGCAAACAAATGAATCCAATGAAATAAATCAAAATTAAATAAATTAGAATGCAATACAATACATTACAATAAAGAGTACTGATCTCATAGGAATTTGCTCAAAAGGAATTTTGCCGATACTGAGCACTGTTTAATATTGTTTATTTTTGTTTGTTTACACTGAATTTCATGATTACATTTTAGTAGAAACCACCAGTGCCGAAAGGAAAAGCTACTGCCCTTGATCCCAATTTTAGTTTCATTAAACACAACCAAAACCTTCACATCCAACAAATACTGAACATATTCATGACTTGAACCATGAGGGGATCTGGCAGCTCCTCTGCACTCATGACAGCAATAGAGAATCTAATTACTTAGAATCTGTCAGGTTCCAGTAGTTTCCATTTGTCATAATCTCACCACTAGCTGTAAATGACTCAGAGAGGTTAATAGCAGGCCGCTGGAGTCTAGAGGGTGGCTTTTCAATGATGGCCAGGTCAGATTTAAGCTTATGACAGAATTAGGTCTCATAGCACTCTTAATTTATCCGAAATCATGGTAACAGTTTATAAAAAAATTTGCTAATATTAGTTAATTAATTGGGTATAATGCACCAATAATGCACAGTGATTTGCAAAATCTATGTATGTTTATTGGGTTGTTTTATTTTATACAACTTGAAACCAAAAATTCCCTTGATCATTTGACATATAGAATGTCATTGTACTATGAAAACATCCTGTAAGTTTCAGAACTCGAAACTTTCTCGTTAGTGTAAAAACATCTTATATTGAAGCCAACCTGCCAAAACGACAGGTTGTGGAATGTACAACTCTATGATGTAATATTGTGGCTAAACACCGCCTCCGCAGAAGAAAATCAACGCCTGCTTCTACATCACTGCCTGTTTATTCCAACTCACTAATTCTCACTAATGTAGTGTACTGTAAATAACAAGAGAGCCAAATGCAGGTCTACGCAGAAACCAAGCAAAAAAAAAATTTAGAAAAAAGTATTGGATTTGACAGTAATGTGTCACGTTAGCACAGAGGAGGTCTGGGTCCAAATGCAGGGAAGGTGTCTTTAATGAACATAAACAAATAAACAAACAAAACCAAAACCAAAGGTCAACACGGCACAACACGACACGATAAACAAGAGCAAGACTGGAGCAAGAGTTCAAGGGTCACAAATACAAACCAACAGGAAACAGAGACAAGAAACAATGCAGACTCATAAGAGTGGTGGGAGAATGAATATTATAAAGACTGTGGTAATAGTGAACAGCTGTGGGAGAAACATGTGACATAATCAAGACAGGCATGGGCGACATTTGACTCTTGAGTCAGGGGGGGCAAGAAAAAAAAATCAGATGTAAGCATTAAAACAGTGCCCTACGGTATTGCAGCACATCAAGGCAGGCAATTAAAGCGCTGCAATCAATTAAAGCCCGGGCCGATGGGCCCTGACTTTTTTTTACACCCCAGGGCTACGGCTTCGGGCCAATTTTCACGTCATAGTTCAGACCCGGGCCGGCATCGGGCCTGTTTTAGGCTTCTCCTTATTTTCATAATTTAGACATCCATCAATTATGGTGAAGAAAAAAAATGCCGCGCTGGTGGAAACAACACGAAACTTCACTTTCGCTTTCACTTTTGAGACCGACTCAGCTGAATCCGCGTTCAAGCGCACACAATAGGCTAAAACTCGCCCCAAGCACCGGCAAAAATAAATAACAATGAATGTGTCGAGGAAAGAGTAAGGACATAAATGAATTATTTATTAATTAATTTGTGTATTCTGAGTCAGTGTCGCAAAGATCCTGACTCGCAATCTCCTTTTTGGACGCGCCTTTAGAGAGAAATTCATCTTTACGGATTACATGAAAGAGTTTGTGCTTTTGATTTGTTTTATTTCGTTAAGTAATAATTTAAAGCTTTCTATAAATGTCATGATCGGGGCTGTGGGTTTTCCCTCAGCCACCTGAGGTCGCTGTTCTGGCACTGCACTCCCTTGATTGTTCACCTGTCTTTGTCATTAGCACTGATCACCCACATCTGTTCACCATCAGGACTATAAGTATCCTCACTGCTCATTCCGCATTCATGTCTGCATTGTCTTTAGTCTGGTTTGTTTTGTGTTCTGGATTTCCCTGGCTTTTGATTGTGTTCTTGATCTTGTTTATTTTTGTGCTTTCAGTTAATGTTTAGTTGTGCCGTGTTGGCCTTTTGTTTGTTTGTTTATTTTGTTATTATCATTAAAAGAAATACTTACCTGCATCTGGACCCAGACCTCCAACCCTCAAACGTGACAGAATGCAGACATCACAGATGGGTCCAGCGGGGAAGAATTTTTTTTTTGAGGCGGCAGTCCCCCGCTTGGGGGCGGTGACCATTCCCTCTGCTCCCAAGACGGAGGGGATGTCTTTTGAGGCGGCGTCGGCTGCACGCTTCGAATACATCTACGCCTGCCTGGCGATGGATGCCCGTATCGCCGAGGATATGCGAAGGCGCCCCTTCTTTGCGGTGGGGGTGCAGACGGTGTTTCGTGGGAGGGCGGCGGCTTCCACTTTCTCTGTTCCTGGCGTGGAGGCCGCTGCGCTTTCTGTTCCTGACGCGGGGGCCGCTGCACTTTCTGTTCCTGACGCGGAGGCGGCTGCGCGTTCTGTTCCTGACGCGGCGTTGACTGCGCTGCACGGGCCTGGCGCGGCCATGACCGCTATCTCTACACCTGGCGCGGAGGCGACTGCGCTCTGTTCCTGACACGGAGGCGGCTGCGCTCTCTGTTCCGGACGCTGAGGCGGCCGCGCTTTCTGTTTCTGACGCGGCGGTGACTGCACTGCACGGGCCTGGCCCGCCATCCCTCCCCCTGAGTTGCCTTCCTCCGTACCTCCTCCCTCCAGACTTTGGGAACGTCTGGAAGCCGTTCCGTAGGGAGGGGGTACTGTCATGATCGGGGCTGTGGGTTTTCCCTCAGCCACCTGAGGTCGCTGTTCTGGCACTGCACTCCCTTGATTGTTCACCTGTCTTTGTCATTAGCACTGATTACCCACATCTGTTCACCATCAGGACTATAAGTATCCTCACTGCTCATTCCGCATTCATGTCTGCATTGTCTTTAGTCTGGTTTGTTTTGTGTTCTGGATTTCCCTGGCTTTTGATTGTGTTCTTGATCTTGTTTATTTTTGTGCTTTCAGTTAATGTTTAGTTGTGCCGTGTTGGCCTTTTGTTTGTTTGTTTATTTTGTTATTATCATTAAAAGAAATACTTACCTGCATCTGGACCCAGACCTCCCTTACTCACCCGTGACAATAAATGTATTTATTATGTCTGTGAGGCATGCATTTCGCTTCATTTTGTTAAGCACTCCTGTTCAAGAACCAGACGGCAGAAAGCACATAATTTTTGTTTTCTTTATTTTATAAAAATGCTGTAACGTTTTTTTCGATGTATTACTTATATACTTTGTGAGCAAAAATGACGGATAATTTTAAATTGCTTCCATTGAAAAAAATGCAAGTGATCGCGCTGGTGCCTCGATGTCCTGCAAGCTTTAGCTTCCACTTTCTGCACAAACTATGCGCATATAGCGCACATTTATCTGTAACGTTTAAACTACCATTGTTTTAAACTTGAACTGTTTTTTATCTATAGATTTCATTTTAGGAATGTCGTGATGATTTGAGAAGGCAAACTGATCAAACAGACTATGATCAGTCTTCCGCTGGGCGCTGTTCGGTAAATATATATATATTTAACGAATAAAAAAATGCTCCAAGCGTTTTTCTAAATTAGCTAAATAAAAACGAAACTAAATATAAACATTTTGCCATTACATACAAAACTGAACTATTTTATAGCTGAAACAGTAAGTTGTTTTGGGAGAAGGGGAAAATATATTTTTATCCCGTCTATTGCTTCACCGTTATTTCAAGAATAAACCCAGCGTAAATATGCAAATGTCACTCCCAAAACATATCAGCTTGCATGTGCCGAAAAACGAAAGTTTCATACAAATTCTAAATGGATTATAGTCTGGAAAGTGCAAAGCACGCTCCCCTTATTATCACTAAAAGTTCATAGAGATCTCACAAAATTCCGTTATAATTAATAAAGCTCTCTAAACTACACAATTAATATTTTATTTACATCGCGTCTACACTCATAAGATGATTCACGAGCGCACAAAACGGCACTTAATAAAAACCGATCAGGCGTTTTCAGCAGTGAGTGAATTCTGACAAGTGTTTCTAATTGTTCGGAAACAACAGTTCTACCAGAGAGACTCTGAGGCGATAGAAATTTGAACAAATTTATTTGAATGAATGAATAAGACAGAAGGGTTAATGGTTTCTTTTGGCGTGGGCTCCATCCTTAATCTGTGACTGAGGTAGACTGCATTTCCTGCCTGAAGATGAAGGCAGGGGAGAGCCTTCCCCCACGTGGTATGGATGGTAGCCAACCTGGTGGTGGTGGGGAGGATGGAGGGGAACTTCGGGTACGACACCTAGGGGCAGCAGGATGGAAGAGTAAGTTTTGGTCTTTTATTCAAGGCGTCAAGCTGCTATTGGTTGTCGAGATAATCATGAATTAGAGTCATCCTGGTAGAACTTTACGCTAAAGCTTTCATTTCTACCAGAGAGACTCTGAGGCGATAGAAATTTGAACAAATTTATTTGAATGAATGAATAAGACAGAAGGGTTAATGGTTTCTTTTGGCGTGGGCTCCATCCTTAATCTGTGACTGAGGTAGACTGCATTTCCTGCCTGAAGATGAAGGCAGGGGAGAGCCTTCCCCCAAAGAAAAAGAGCCCGAAGTACGAGTGATAATGGAAGGGTTAAGATTGCGTGAAAGGGGAAGCCTTGTAATTTAAATTAAGAAGCCATGGTTGGCTTCTAATAATAGCCACGATAGGCTATGCAGGGATGTCTTTAAGGGGAGGAAGGCAATCTGCGACGGGTTAAAAGCCACGATTGGCTTATTTTAAAGATCTGATTCATTAAACAATATTGATAATAATTAGTAATGATATAGTTGTTCTTAGTAAAAGTAATATGGGCACGATTGACTTTGCTAGCTGAAGCCACGATAGGCTCTCACGGTTAAGCCACGACTGGCCGTTCGAGCAAGTTCCGAACTTTTAAAGCCACGACTGGCCGTATAGCCTCGATTGGCTTGATGTGAGGGACCACGTTAGGTCTTGGGAAAATAAGCGTGCCACGATAGGCAATGAGTGTAAGCCGGGACGGGCGTCGAGCCTCGGTATTGAAGGCTTATCGTGGATAATAAAATAATCCAATGACATATAGTAAGAGTGTGTTATTGATAATAAGAGCTAATAATAATTAAGACGATGGTAAAAGCCACGACTGACTTTCGGTAAATGCCACGACTGGCCGTTTAAGCCGCGCAGGCTTGAGTTAGGACCATGCTAGGTCGAATAAATTAGTAAAGATAAACATAAAGGAGCGGACGGCTTCGAGCCGTTATTGCCGCTGGCGTTATATTGAAGGCTTATCGTGCATAATATAATAATCCAATGACATATTGTAAGAGTGAGTTATTGATAATAAAGCTTATAATAATTAAGACGATGGTAAAAGCCACGACTGACTTTCGGTAAATGCCACGACTGGCCGTTTAAGCCGCGCAGGCTTGAGGAAGGACCATGCTAGGTCGAATAAATTAGTAAAGATAAACATAAAGGAGCGAACGGCTTCGAGTCGTTATTGCCGCTGACGTTAGGTTGCTGATTATAGTGTAGGCTTAGTCTATGAGATTACGAACGTTAGTATGATAAAGAAAATGTAAAGACGTCATATTAGTTGTAGGCTATAACGACGACGATAAGTAAAAGCATGATTGACTTTTGGTAACTTTAACCACCATAAGTAACAAAAGAATTCGACGTAAAACCACCACCAGTAGCTAGCGAATTCAACGTACCTTTATGATGTGAGAGACTGCTGTGCATTCAGGACCTTATGAAATTCTGATCTGATATACGTTTCGTATGCCGAAGAAGACCATCTTCCGAGCTGTTTGATGGTAGACTCTGGAACCCCTCGTTCAGCTGCCGTAGTGGCAGCGCCGATGCGGAAAGAGTGGCTAGTATAAATATCGGGTGAAGGACCGGCGGCTGTCAAGGTGGTTGACGAATGAATTCTAAACCACCGTTTAGTAATGGGTAACCCGCTTAAGAGAAAGAAAAGAGGTGAGATACCAGAAGTGCGCGGCCGTATTTTGAGAAAGTTGAGCATAGAAGCGAAAGGGCATAGAGAGTAGCCAAATTTATTTTGAAATTGAAATTGTGACACCAGACCCGAGGAATCTGATTTTGAGAGTTTAATCAACAGTGAAAAGTAAATAGGTGAAAAGGTGTAAATCTTGAAATAAATCTTTTGTTGGATCGAAACGATTACTATCGGAAGTAAACTCACCAATGCGCGAGAAACCAAAGAATGCCGTTTAAAACGTAGCTTCGAGCAGAGCGTTGGAATAGTTGTCAAGTAAGCCGTTACGAAGTTTTGAGACTAAGGTCTGAAGTATGCGGAGTGTGATAGGCTGACGTTTAGCTTCGAACACAGATTTTGACATACCCTGGAGAAGTAATCAAATGCAAGGGGACGAAAATAAGCTGGGGCAATTAGGGATATTATACCTTGCGTGGAATGGAACACCAGCCGGAATTTTACATATAGTTGAAATATTAAGTTGGCATGATTCAAAACAGTACGTGAGGAAAGCACACGGTCGAAATTAAAATGGGAAATAACGGAATTTGATAGGTGAAGCAAAACATGATGAACCGGGACCAAGCCGAGTTGTATGCTTTGAGAGTTGACAGTGCTACGCCTTTGCGATGTACGATTTGGCAGAATTTAAAAGGTTGTTAAAATCCAAAGGCCTGTTTAATTCAAGAGAATTTGTTGCAGCGTGGGCACGGCGTCGGATCCTTGTTGGCCGCTGGGTAAAGTCGTCGGAATACCTGCAAACGAGAGCGAGAGAGAGCGTCAGCTTAGGCATTAAAACGACCTCGAATGTGTTCGGCTTTGATGATAAAATTGTGCGTCATGGATTGCCAAGTTAGACGTCTTAAAATAGACATGATAGCCGGGCAATGCTAACGACCTTTGTTAATGATGTGGACAGTGGCTTCGTTGTCGCAAAACAAGGTAATACGTTTCCGTAACCGAGCTGAGCCCCAGAGAACGCTAGCAACCGCGATAGGGTAGATTTCATAGAGAGCGGACGAGGTGGATTTTGAATGAAATAGACAAATCGTGAGGCCACTTTTCTGCGAACCACTGCCCTTGGAAGAATCCCCCAAAATCAATAGACGGGGTTGCGTTGGTATATAGTTCAGAGCGTTGGATGATTCGGAAACGTCGTTATAGAAGGAAATGCCATTCCAGTTGTTTAGAAGAGACCAAAACCTAAGGTCTGAAAAACAACCGTCATCTAGGAGAAGCGAGTCGCTTAAATTTGCAACTGAATGAGCCAAATGCAGCATGCGAGATATGAAAGAACGATCTTGTTGAATGATTCGCATTGCGAGTTGAGACTGCCGAGAAGAGAAAGCAAGTCACGTTTGGAAGTTAAGCGAGACATGAGGAACGATTCCATAACAGACCTGATTCGGACAAATTTTTGGTGTGGAAGAGAAGCTTGCATCTTAATAGTATCCAGAATTATGCGAGAAATTCGAGACGTATGACGGGACCGATTGTTTTTTTTTTTTTTTTTTTTTTTTTTTTGACGAAGGAACACCTAAGTCGCAAAAGACTTGTTTTAGAGTATCGAGCACGAAGCTTCAGAAGGAGGAAGGTCGATTAACAGAAAATCGTCAAGCAAATGTAACGCGAAAGGCAGCTTGCAAATATTTAAAATAAGAACAAACAGATTCATTAAAGTTATTGCACAGAGGAATACCATTGAATTCATAATTGGACGGCCTTATATGGCGAGCGCGGGGTTTGCGGGATCAGCACCATGGAGAGCGCCCGGAGCACGGCAAGCATGAACTTTAGGGCAGAGAGAAGCGGAGTGACCGTGGGAGCTACGGACGGCTCAAGTCAGAATTTTTTGGCCTCCGAAAAGGCGAATAAGCAAGTCAGAGTCAACCAACGAAGGCAACAGGAGAAGCAGCTTTTGCTGAAAAAGACTTGTGAGACTCGTAAAATAAGGTCCCACCATATCTTAGATTAAAGTCTGCCATCATGGCTAGATAAGTTCTAATTCCTCTCTGCGATTGGGGAAAACTAAAAGCAATGACGAATTCGGTAAAAGGCAGGTTTCGTTGTAGCCTGGAATCTGAAGTTAAGTACTGCCACTTCGCCACAGTCAATCGTCTGCCTGTCAATCACGGGTCGTGGTAACAGCAGTGCAGCAGGTTAATGTCTTTACCTGAGATGATGTCAGATCTTATTTTGGGAGACACTGAAGCAGCAGCGGGTGGAACGAATGGTCTACCGAAAACCTGGGCCGTCAGAGCCGTTGAGAGATTGAACGCTGCAGGAGGAAATGACGTAGCGGCGTTTTGTAGCGGAGTCTGAACTGGAGATGTTGCGAAAGTCGACGTGGCAGGAAAAGTGGAGAGTGCAGCAGAGGAAATTGGATCGATGACTGAAGGGGAGACTGAGACGGAGGCGGAAGACGTCGCGGGAATATATGGTTCGGGTGCGCGCGAAGCGAAGGCTGACTGGAAGAAGCCCAGACTAGTTTCGAAACATTTGACGGTTTCGGTGAGCTGGAGTAAAGCCTTTAAGAGTTGCGCGTTTGCGCTGCCCGAATCCGGGCTTGGCGGAGGAGAGGAGGATTTAGCTCAGCGTTTTCGTCCTGTTTGAGGGGCTGGGCTGCGGTGCCATGGTCGCCTTGGACACGTCGGATGATGAAGCCGGAAGGCTACCCAGCGTGTTGGAAGCAAGGAGGATGAGGTCATCGTGGGTCAAGTCATTGCTGACGAGGATGCCGGAATCCAGTAAGGTGGCCGCGATATTCTCGGGAGGCCACTGGACCCAGGGAGATTCCTTAGAATGCGCATACTCCGATGCAGGGAGGCGGGCGAAAGAGGAACGGAGTCTTCGTCAGAGATTGCAAGATCAACGAGCGGTTTTTGAAACATCTTGAGCTGCTAGAGGAATCGACCAGACGGAACTTCGGGTACGACACCTAGGGGCAGCAGGATGGAAGAGTAAGTTTTGGTCTTTTATTCAA
Organism: Garra rufa; assembly: GCF_049309525.1. Classification (NCBI taxonomy): domain Eukaryota; kingdom Metazoa; phylum Chordata; class Actinopteri; order Cypriniformes; family Cyprinidae; genus Garra; species Garra rufa. Next base: position 24,529,020 of record NC_133371.1, on the reverse strand, counting down.
GGCGTCAAGCTGCTATTGGTTGTCGAGATAATCATGAATTAGAGTCATCCTGGTAGAACTTTACGCTAAAGCTTTCATATATGTCTGTGATTGGCTACATTGCTCAACGCTGCAAAAACACGTTGGATAGTTTGCCAGATCTTCAATTGCTTTGCTTTCGTTTGAGGGTTATATAGCACCGTCTAGTTCCCAAGTACAACCGAGCCTAAGCTTGGCTAAAGCAGTTGCAGCGGGGCTGTCGAGGATTCCATGACTAACCACAGGGGGGGCAACTGCCCCCCCTTGCCCCCCCCTAATGTCGCCCATGAAGACAGGTGTACACAATCAGGGGAGTGAAAGTGCGGGAAGAAGTGAAACAGCGACATCGTGTGGAGAAGGGAAAAGCTGCAGCCCAGAGTCATGACATAATGTCGCACCACAAATATATAAGTTATTGCATGGTCACTATTGATCTTGTCTGTTATTACAGATTGTTACAGATATGTACTGAGAATTTATGCAATTTTGACTTAAATCACAGCAGCCTCCATCTATGAAAAATGTAGGCTGTCAAACATACACAACAGTTAGCCGATCATAGCAGTGGGTGTTTACTTCCATTTACAATCAGCCATGCCTATGCAAAAAGAATGTTCTGATGAGGAGGTTAAAAACAGGACGAAAAATAGCCTATTACTTCTAAATTATGATATTTGTTTAAAAAAATGTGAAAATCTTGATAATATTATAAAGGGGGCATCAGACGACAGTACAAAATTCATGACCCCTTTAAAAATATATTAGTAGTATAGTTTAGGTTGTTAGGATTTTTAATGTTTTTGAAAGTCTCTTATGCTCACCTTATCTTATAAGGCTGCATTTATTTGATGTTGTAAATATTTATATATTTGAAAATGTAATCTATTCCTGTGATGGCAAAGATGGATTTTCAGAAGCCATTACTCTAGTCTTCAGAGTCACATATTCCTTCAAAAATTATTGATTTGGTGCTCAATAAACTTTTATTATTAATGTTGAAAACAGTTGTGCTGCTGTAAAACTTTTAGCACTCTATTTTGTAGGCATATTATGTTCGTGTGGTAAATATGAATTGAATTGAGTTGTCACCAAAGCCTTATACAAATATTTATACAAATATTATAGACAGAAAAAACAACTAACCATTCATTCAGTGCATAAAATGCCAAAACCTGGCTAGGATCAGTTTTGATTAAACATCTTGATAAAATTTGATTAAAGATGTCTTAAACAGATGTGAAGCGTTCTATCAAAAACATGACATAAAAGGTCATTTGAAGCAGCAAAAATTGAACTCTATCCACTAACATACTTTTATATTTTTCCTAACTCAGCTGCATCTTATCATAAGATGGAACTGATGGAGCATAAAATGGAACTTTTCATAACTCAGCTTATTTTTATGAAAATGGCTTTCAACAATGTGTGTATGGTGGAAATCCCAGTCTGATTTTATGAGAAAACCTGACTTCATATTAATTTGTACAATTTGATTTGTACACAAACAAGCAGTTTTTATAAAGAAAGAAAATACTTTGTCTGAACCCTTATTAAATATATTGGAAAATTCTGGTAAATATAACACAATATATAATATGCATTCGCATATATGGGAAAATAGTGCTTTTATTTTTCAATATATGGTAATATAGACCATGTATGGCTATACTGATCGCAACGAAGAAAAACCACATTAAGGTCCTAGAGTGGCCATCTACAAGAAACATCTGACCTCTGCGATGGCCAACAAGGGTTTTGCTAAGTTATGTTTTGGATCTTTTTTTGGGATATTTTGTTGTTATTGTTGTCTCTCACTGTTCAAATAAAACCTACCATTAAAATTATAGACTGATAATTTCTTTGTCGGCAAACGTACAAAATCAGCATGGGATTAAATAATAGTTTTCCTCACTTTATATGAATTTATACAATAGTTCTTTCTGGTTCCTGAATCTGATTGGCTGAGAACCTTTTTCAGGCATGTAATATTCTAGTGATAACGCCATTCCAACTGTATCACTCCGCCTGCAGTATCTCACAGCGAGTGTCATGACGGATGCCCATATTTATTATAATTTTATAAATAATATTATTATTCCACCATTGGATGGTGACAGAGACTGTTTTTAAGATTGAGTCAGCAGAAGTCTTTTATATTGAAAGATAATGAATTTTAGAAAGGGAGTTATTTTTACTTTCATCAACACCTTGTAAGACACAGCCAACAAATGCACTGAGCAGCGTTGTCATCGGAAATCACCCTTAAAAGATAAAAGGATCGTACAACAAAAACATTGCTTTCCTCAGCAGACATTCAAACTAATGTTTTATTGTGAATATTTAGCTGAAGAATGAATGCTGTATCAGATGCAGGTAACCACACTCGCTCTGAACTAAACGTTCCGTCATTCTAAAGTGACGTTTTTTTTAAATTAGCAATGGAGGCTTGAGCTCAGCTGTTAAACTGTCAAACTGAGATGGAGGAAGGAAGTATTTCTGTACAAAAGAAGGTTTTTAAAGACACCGTTTTTTTTATTTACACACTTGTGCCTTTGAACTGTTGTATAAATGCAATATTACACTTGCAGCAGTGCAATATGACTGTATATCAGCACGCTGTGACTTGCTGCACTCGGCCTGTGACCTTGTACCTATGGCTGAATAACAGCCGTGCTGATATACAGCCATATCACACTGCTACAGTGTGATATTGCTTATATATGTGTAAGAGTATTGTAAAAAAGGTACAAATGATATTGCACAAAATCATGTCAAAACATAAAACCGCCAAAATGTAAAATAGTTACAAACTGTAAATCCTCAAGTTTTGTCATCCAAGGCAGCAGATTATAGGAAGATGGGATTAACTTAATTGAATATAGCATTTGTTTCTTTTTTCCTGTGGATTTGTGGTAAACATTGCTACCTGTTCTCAGCGGATGGGTGACAGGCACTAGTTTTGGTAGCAGTGACTCAATGTCAGTGGAGATTTCTGTGCCCCATGTCTGTTCTCAGAGGACAAACCCAGACACAGTCGGCTTAAAATAGATTTTGCAGGCAGTACATCAGTGTGAGTTTAGGCATCAGGATGTGGTCTGCACGCTGTGCTGTGTTTTACATAATGAGCTTAGCTCAGAGCGGATGGCTGGAGGAGGCCTGAATGTAGAGTGATCCTGGACCAAACCTCTGTCACTCAGCGCCACCAGACACCAAAGCTCATTACTGGAAAGTGATTATGAAGCGATTTTTGCATATTAGGACAATGATTTTGAATCCGAAACAAGAATTCAGTCAGCCAGAAGAAAACATCTTCAGGGACATTGAGTCAGCGAGCTCCCTTAATGTTCAAGTTTTGACGGATGAGTCATAGTTTTTGATTCAGTTAGCCATAAATTTTATGGAATTATTGCAGAAAAGCAGCGAGACGTAAAAGTTGATGTCACGTCCTATGTTTGCAGCAGGCAGCAGAAGGGCATAAGAAATACAAATTCTTTGTTGTTTGGGGATTTTTTGCATCCCCAAAAATATTTTAGAAAAAGTCTTTGTACTCCTGCTAAACTGTTTCGTTGAAAGCATGAGGAAATGAGACTGTATTCGTTGTGCACTTCACCTACCTTGATGTGCAGAAACACTGCTTTGAAAAAGCTCCACAACCACATTTCAATATTTAAATTTGTGGATCTCACAGAACTTACTGAAAGCTTTTAACTAAAAATGTGTTTGCTTCTGTCAATCAATATCTTTCCATTTACTTCAAAACCAGGGCCGCTGCTGGCCAAATGGGTGCCCTAAGCAGAAATTTACTTTTGTGCCCCCTCCCCCAAATATTCCGGAAGTTATTTTTGGTCAAAAAGCTAAATAAAGAGCGAAATAGCAAGATCAAGAGTAAGAGTTTTATCAACAAAAAAAGAGTTACCTCCAATGGCTATGATTTTATTAATACAGTTGTCTGATTGATTTAATAATCTCAGAATCATACAAAAGGAAATTAAGCAGTTTTACTGATAAAAACCATGGTTATCTGCCTTTTTATCTATCTTTCTATCATATCCATGCTTGTAAATTGTGTTTTATAGAATATATAATATTTGTATTTGTCTGTATTTTTTAAAATATATTTTTATTCTGTGTTACCTGTACATGCACTGTACATGTGGCAGTTTTGACAATAAAGCAGACTTTGACAATAAAGCAGACAAGGGTTATGATGTCCACATATTTTTGTTGAGGAAATGATAGGAAAGATTATGTGGACATTTTAATTAAATGTTTGGTCAATATTAAACAAGGAATTCGATCATCATGTAAGTGTAACAACTGCATTTACCAGGCCTTTGGTGCCCTTTTCAGGCATTTCTATTAAAATTGTAATGTAAACTGTTAATTTTGTATTAGATTATGTATTTTAACACTGTTATTTAATGGCACCATATGGTCATTATTAATCAATAATCATAATTGCCTCAGTGTTTTAATATATTGCATTTTAAGTCATTTTGTTTACTTAGATCTGCTTGTATTCATATTAAGAAAGATGCGTTAGTCGTGAAATTATTACCGACATTAAAACACTATTAACGTCGACAGAATAAAATAAAGTTTCATAGGATTATGAACGTACCTAAGTGATGCACGGGCTTCATCTTGGGCTTTTTTTTCTTTCGTTTCTCGGCGCCGGAGTGTTGATGTCTCTTTCCAGGACCAGGCATATTGTTCATCAATTATTATCATAATTTTTGGACAAATAGGCAGCCGTAAACAGAGGTAAAGGCGCGTCGCTGCACGTAATCACGTGTGCTTACTAGCCTACTCTGCCTTCACAGAAAATGCAATATATACGTTTATATTTTTGTTTATTTGTATATGTATATTATTAACATTAATTTATTATTATAATAGGCTATATAAAAACTAAAATAAATAATAATAATAATAAAAAAAAAAAAAATTTTTTTTTTTTTTTTTTTTGAGCAGCTGGGATGGTGCCCCCCTGGGAGTTGGTGCCCTACGCAGAATGCGTACTCTGCATATAGGGAGCGGCGGTACTGTTCAAAACTATCATAAGCTACATTAATTTTACATTAATATTTTAATTGGACTTATGGCTCAATCAGACTGAAAAGCCTTCAAGTAAACACCTCCATCAAACCAACTGAGCTTTATCCAAATGAAATTTTGATCAGATTTGAAGCATTGGTATGGATCTGAAATAAATTGATCAATAGAAAAAAATGAAGCATGTAAAGCTTTAAGCATATGAAACTGTATCCATGATTTTCTCAATCACAGTGCCACAATAAGTACAGTTGAGGTCAGAATCTGCAAAATTTTACCAAAATAAAAGGGATCATACAAAATGCAAGTTATTTTTATTTAGTACTGACCTGAAGATATTTCACATAAAATATGTTTACATTTATTCCACAAGAGAAAATAATAGTAGATTTATAAAAATGACCCTGATCAAAAGTTTACATACACTTGTTTTTTTAATGCTGTGTTGTTACCTAAATGAACCACAGCTGTGTGTGTGTGTGTGTGTGTGTGTGTGTGTGTGTGTGTGTGTGTGTGTGTGTGTGTGTGTGTGTGTGTGTGTGTGTGTGTGTGTGTGTGTGTGTGTGTGTGTGTGTGTGTGTGTGTGTGTGTGTGTGTGTGTGTGTTTTTTTTAGTTTTTCATGAGTTGCTTGTTTGTCCTGAACAGTTAAACTTCCCGTTAATCTTCAGAAAAATCCTTAAGGTCTCACAAATTCTTTGGTTTTTCTGCTTTTTTGTGTATTTGAACCCTTTCCAGCAATGACTGTATGATTTTGAGATTCTCTTTTAACACTGAGGACAACTGAGGGATATGCAACTATTACAGAAGCTTCAGCAGTGGATGAAAGGGTCATTCTTTTGGCCTAAATCAGGACAGCCAAATTTCATTCATCTTAGAGCGGCTCATCATCTTCCAATCTCAGTGAAAGGCACGCTGCCAGTTA
>NC_133371.1:24506175-24522524 GCF_049309525.1 Garra rufa | reverse complement strand
AAAGAGTTATGCCCTCAATGGCGTGTTTTTGAGAATTGGTGTACGTCACACCATGCAGACCCAGTTCACTGCCAGGTCGTTTCAGTGCTGGAGTTCCTGCAAGAGAAATTTTCCTCAGGAACAAGTCCTGCTACTCTCAGAGTTTATGTGGCCGCCATTTCGGCTTGCCACGCTCTGACTGATGGGCTGTCAGTAGGAAAGCATCCACTAGTCCTCCGCTTCATCCGTGGAGCTAGGCGCTTGAGGCCGCCCACCAGAGCTACAATCCCTTCATGGGATTTAGCCATAGTGCTTGAGGGTCTGGTCGGGACCCCATTTGAACCACTAGAGTCAGCCCATATCAGGTTTCTGACTCTTAAGATGTTTTTTCTGATAGCTATTACTTCTCTTAAGAGAATTGGGGATTTGCAGGCTCTAGCAACCTCACCATCCTGCTTAGACTTTGCCCCTGGGCTGGTGAAAGCCATTTTGCATCCTCACCCTAAATATCTTCCGAAAATTCCTTTCTCGACTGTAAATCCTGTCATCCTTGAAGCCTTCTGCCCTCCGCCGTTCACAACACCGGAGCAAGAAAGACTTCACTTACTGTGTCCAGTACGTGCTCTTCAGATTTACGTCCACCGCACAGGCCAGTGGCGTAAGTCTGAGCAGCTTTTCATATGTTATGGAGGCCGCAACCGGGGGGTGGCCGCCACTAAACGGACGATTTCACATTGGGTGAAGGATGCTATTGCTCTAGCCTATGAGGTGCGCAACCAAGCTCCACCTCTAGGACTTAGCGCCCATTCAACCAGGGGAGTTTCATCCTCCACGGCTTTAGCAAGAGGTGCCCCCTTACAGCAAGTATGTGATGCGGCAGGCTGGTCCTCCCCGCACACATTTATCAGATTCTATAGTTTGGATGTCCATGCAACTCCGGGCTCGCATGTCCTTGAGTCAACATCCCACAGTCATGTCTGAGACCTCTTCAATGCTTGTGCGCACACACTACACAACCCTGAGGGGTCCAGACACTTCCAGTGCGGCGGCGTTGGTATTCTCGTTCCCATCAGCGTATTGATGCGCAGCATCGAGTGTAGCTTTGGTAGAGAACTTCTCGGGTTACTTGACTGTAACCCTGTTCCCTTAAAAGCGGGAACGAGATGCTGCGCCTCAATGCCGCACTGCAGGCGTGCCTGGACGTCCTTTCAGACAAAGGCATAACCTGAAGGTGTGTTCGTTTCACATCTATTTATAACCCTCAGGTGCGTTCAATCAATTACGTCACCTACCGAGGTTATTTAGGCCAAATTCTTGGCGTGTTTGGCACACATGCTTCACAACGGTCGAACAAAGAATGTTCTCATCAGCGTATTGATACGCAGCATCTCGTTCCCGCTTTTAAGGGAACAGGGTTACAGTCAAGTAACCCAAGAAGATCACCACCAAGGCCATCCTGATGAACCTAGGCTCTGCTGGTGGCAACATCTCAAGGCAGACAGTCCAACGGACACTGCACACCGCTGGGTTCCACGGACGCAGACCAAAGAGGACACCACTTCTCCAGATAAGGCACACAAAAGCCCACTTGGCCTTTGCAAATGCTCATCTGGACAAAGAAGACGACTTCTGGTCTTTATATAAATAAAATATAACTGCTGGAGCCATTTTAGTTTTCTTGTGTTACAAGCTGTTAATTGAATACTGAATAAATGAAGAAACTTTTTTTTAAAAATCCTAAACAATTTATTTAAAAATTGTGTGATATTTACAAATAATATAAATATAATTATTATTTAAAAAGGCAATGTTATTATTTAATAATAATTATACTGTTTCTTAAAAAGATAGATATATTTCTTTTTATTGAGTATGAAGGAAGGTCATGTGTAATCATTGCATAATGTAATTTAATGCTTTCATTAACCCTGTGCATTGGTGTGTCAACTGTTTATGTTCACTTCTATCTGTTGAAATGCCCAGCTGACCTCTGATCACCATATCTGAACTGCATTTTACATTTTAAACATGGTGAGAAAGAAGACAGCAAAGCATTTCACCATGAAATCGCCAGCTGAGGTTATTTTACTATCCTGACGTGTCCCTCACTCACATATACACCCCAGTCCTGTATCTTCACAATGTCACCTTTAGATTATCTCTGGAGGAAAATCTCATCTGTACTTGTGAAAGATTTCTGACAGCAGTACTGAGCAGCTTTAAATGCTCATTTATTCCTTCTTTGGCATCTGACACTCTTGTAGCGATCGAAACCACCATATATAGGATTGCAGTAAGCAGTGGTTCAGGTGGAGATATATTCATGCAAAGAAAATAATGTAAAACTTAGACTTGGATATAACCTGCTGCTAATGTAAATGTGTTTGTGAGATTGGTAATGCATTTTAGTTATCAGTATGATTGAAGTGCTTTCAGTTCAATTTTTCACGTTTGACCATGTTTAAATGAAAGAATACTGCAGAATTTTCTTCAAAATCTGTACAGATATTCCAGAAAACTGCAGTCTGCAGTTTGCGCCCAGGCGTAAGCATTACTCAAAACTAAAGTGGCACATCCATCTTTTTAAAAGCAACCCGCAAACAAAGTAAAACAAGCTTTCATCTTCTAATAAAAAGTGAACCTCTCTGCTTTTATGAATTACTGTCTGCTGCTTCAACTTTTCTGTGGTCAATTAATATTTATGTCTCAGGGTAAGAATTTTTTGTTATTATTATTGCATTAAAATTCATTGATCTTTTTTCAGGACGATTTAAAATGACGGATGAACCCATTTTAAACCTGCCAGAGTCATAACGAACAACAAGACCTGGAGTAACAAGATAAGTGGGCATGGCTTATGGTCAAAAGTGAACCCAAAATGTGCATTTTAATCTCAATATAACTGCTTCTGTGTTTAATGAAAGCATTCAAAATGTCACTGAAGGTCTCCAAACTGTATATGATCATGAAGGAACATTTTCAAACTCAACTGACACTTTTTATATCCATTGCAACTTATATACTGAGAATTTACTTAGTAGAGCAACAGTTGACCTGAGGCAAGCAGAGTGCATTACTCTTCAAAATCTATTTTTATTCCACAGGAACTGAACGTTTAAGGCTGAGGTGTGAATTGGCATAAAGACCTCAGGCCCAGAAGCTTTTAAGACCACCTATAAAGAAGAAGCACTATTGAATGATACATCTCTGCTTGTATTTCCCCATGTTTACAAAGGAACTCTTCCTCTTTTCCAACCACAGATAATGCATAATTCATGAGCACATGAATTATGAAGTGCTGTTGATAAGAAGACTCAGCTCCGTCTCCTGCGGTCCGTCTTCACAGGAATCCTGTCTGTCTTACTGATATCATCAATTACACTCACTCTAGAAGACAGCATTTTTTTTTTCATGTTGTTGTTTTGCATGTTTACGCATGTATAATTTGGTAATACAAACTCGGAACGCTAACTTTTTTCTCAGAATTGTGAGATAAAGAGAGATAAACTTGCAGTTGATAAAAATGTAGCAATTTTGACTTTTTTCTTGAAATTGTGAGATATAAACTTACAATTGCAAGTTATGAAGTCAGAATTGCGATAAACTCCCAATTCTGACTTTTTTCTTGCAAATACGAGTTTGTAAATTCGTAATCGAGAGTTATAAAGTCAGAAATGGGATAAACTCACAGTTCTGAGAAATGAAGTAGATAAAAAGACTGGAAAATCTGTTTTTTTTTTTGTTGTTGTTGTTGTTTTTTACAAATGCGAGTATGTATCTCACAATTCTAACTTGTTTCCTCAGAATTGTGAGTTAGAAACTTGAAATTGCGAGTTATAAAGTCAGAACTGCGATAAACTTGCAGTTCTGAGAAATGAAGTGGATAAAAAACTTGTAATTCTGACTTTTTTTCTCACAAATGCAAGTTTGTATCTCGTAATTCTGACTTTTCCTCAGAACTGCAATATAAACTTGCAATTGTGAGTTATAAAGTCATAATTGCGATAAACTCTCACCTCTGAGAAATGAAGTCAATAAAAACGCCTCGGGTTTCGTATGAAACCCTGGTTCCTCTAGGGAACGAGCTGCGTCACCACGCTTTGGGAACGCCTCCAGCGTGCCCACGCTCTGAATCACGTGTGTAATCAGTCCAATAGAGAATCGTGTGTGACGTCACGGACGGGGTGACGTCAGGAACCAGGAAGCTATAAAGCACATGCGATGAATGCAGCCGGCAGCTTCTGCCACCAGGAGCGCTGCAGGGATGCCAGAATTGTGGTAGGCGACGCAGCGTCTCGTTCCCTAGAGGAACCAGGGTTTCATACAAAACCCGAGGCGTTCCCCTTCGGGAACGTCGAGCTGCGTCACCACGCTTTGGGAACGATATGCCCACGCCGCCAGAATTCCAAGCCCTGCTCAGTGTGTGGAGCGGGTGGAGAGAGAAGGGCGAAAGTAGCCCGTGGTAAGGGGCGAAAATAACCCTGAGTAAGGTGCGGCCCTAGCCGTCTTAGAAGAAGGGCGAAAGTAACCCGAGTGGAACGAGGGCCTCAGCCTCTCTCGTCAAAAGGGCGAAAGTAGCCCTGAGTATAGTTGCTCTCAAGAATAAAAACGGCCTCAGCCGAAATAGAGATACAAATAGGGCGGAAGTAGCCCGAGTGGTGCGAGGGCCTCAGCCTCACTCGCAAACGGGCGAAAGTAGCCTGTGGCAAAAAGGGCGAAAGTAGCCCAGGGTAAGGGGCGAAAGTAGCCCAGAGTATAGTAGCTGCCAAGCTAGACACTTGCGGCCTCAGCCGTCTTGGGAATAGGGCGGAAGTAGCCCGAGGTAGAGGGCGATAGTAGCCCGAGTAAAAGAGGTGATAGTCGCCTATGGTAGGAGAGGGGGCCTTAACCCACTTGGATATAAGGGCGGAAGTAGCCCAGAGTATATAGTGTCCGCTTGTATAAAGGGCAGAAGTAGCCCGAGTGAAACGAGTGCATCAGTCTCACTCGCCAACAGGCGAAAGTAGCCCGTGGCAAAAGGGGCGAAAGTAGCCCGAGGTAAAGGGCGAAAGTAGCCCGAGGAAAGGGGCGAAAGTAGCCCATGATTGCACAGGGGGCCTCAGCCCACCTGGGTATTGGGGCAGAAGTAGCCCGAGTGAAACGAGGGTATCAGTCTCACTTGCCTACGGACGGAAGTAGCCCGTGGCAAAAGGGGCGAAAGTAGCCCGAGGTAAAGGGTGAAAGTAGCCCGAGGTAAAGGGCGAAAGTAGCCCGTATGTAGAAGGCGAAAGTAGCCTATGGTGATTGCTCCAGTCCCCTCACGAGAAGGGCGAAAGTAGCCCAGAGTAGTTGTTGCTATTAGCATGAAAGTGCGGCCTCAACCGTCTTAGCATAGGGGCGGAAGTAGCCCGAGTGAAACGAGGGCCTCAGCCTCACTCATCAACGGGCGAAAGTAGCCCGGGTTATAGCTGCTATCAGAGCAGGAAATGGCCTCGGCCATTGTAGAGAGGGCGAAAGTAGCCCGAATCAGTTGTAAGGAGAAAATAGTCTCAAGGAGTCTGCTGGAGCAAAACACAATTAGACAGCTCTACTAGTAGAGGGAGCGCCAGAGAGGAGGGCAACAGAGCCCGGGGTATTGGGGAGATCCAGTTCATAGAATCTGACAAATGTGAGCGGCGTGGACCATCCCGCAGCGTTACAAATATCTTGCAGGGGAACCCCTGACATGAATGCTTTCGACGCCGCAATCTTGCGGGTCGAGTGTGCCTTGGCTTCCATCGGAGAGGGAAGACCAGAGGACTTGTAAGCGATTGAAATGGCATCCGTAATCCACCGACTTAGAAGCTTAGAAGCTGGAAGACCTCTATTGCGAGGACCGAAACACACAAATAATTGGTCCGTCTTCCTCCACAGGGCAGCTCTGTGGACATATGTGTCCAGTGCTCGCACTGGACACATACAGTTAAGCTTCTGCTGTTCTGGTTCCGTGTATGGAGGAGGACAGAAGGCCTGGAGCACTACGGGCCGTGGCACTGCTGACGGCACCTTGGGCACGTAACCCGGCTTAGGGTGCAGAAACGCTTTGACCATTCCAGGGGCAAAGTCGATAAAAGAGGGGGCCACTGAAAGGGCCTGTAGATCACCCACTCTCTTGAGAGAGGAGATCGCCAGCAAGAAGGCAGTCTTAAAGGACAGCAGCCTGTCCGAAATTCCTTCAATGGGCTCAAACGGAGGGTTGCAAAGAGCCTCAAGTACCACGGCCAGGTCCCACGTGGGGACGCGTGAGCGCAACGGGGGCCTCAGCCTCAGTGCACCACGGAGAAATCGTGACACCAGGGGAAGTCTTCCGAGGGAAGTAGTACCGAAGGGAGCGTGGAAGGCATCTATGGCCGCCACGTAGCCCTTCAATGTAGAGTGAGCGTTGCTGGCCGTAAGGCGGGCTTGCAAGAAGTCCAGCACTGAAGCCAACGGGCAGTAAACTGGTTCAATTTGGCGCTGCTTGCACCATGCGACAAACATATTCCACTTCCCGGTGTACGTCTTTCTCGTAGAGGGAGCTCTGGATTGGAGAATGGTCTCAACAACCTCGGTTGAGAGACCGGAATCTAGGAGTCGTGCCCCCTCAGGGGCCACGCCCACAGCTTCCACAACTCCGGGCGGGGGTGCAGGATTGCCCCACCTGCCTGTGAGAGGAGATCTCTCCTGATCGGAATTTCCCATGGCGGGCCGTCTAGGAGAGAAGTCAGGTCTGAGAACCACACTCGACCCGGCCAGAACGGGGCCACCAGCAGGAGGCGAATCCCGTCCTGGCGCACTCTTTCCAGAACTCCAGGGAGCAGAGCGATCGGGGGAAATGCGTACAGGCGAAGCCTCGGCCACGCCTGTACCATAGCATCCAGTCCCAGGGGAGCTGGATGACTCAGAGAGAACCAAAGGGGACAATGTGTTGTCTCCTGGCTCGCAAAAAGATCCACTTGGGCTTTGCCAAACTTTTTCCAGAGGACTTCCACCACATCTGGGTGGAGTCTCCATTCCCAGGGCCTCAGCCCCTGCCTCGACAGGACGTCTGCTCCCACATTGAGATGTCCAGGGATATAAACTGCTCTGAGTGAGAGGAGTTTCCCTTGGGACCACAGGAGGATCTGGCACGCCAGCTTGTTCAAGGGGCGCGACCACAGACCTCCCTGATGGTTGATGTAGGCGACCACTGATGTGTTGTCGGTGCGAACTAACACATGGTGCTCTGTGAGGTCTGATAGGAAGTGTTTTAGGGCTAAAAACACAGCACGCATTTCCAGGCAATTGATGTGCCAATTGAGATGGTGCTCGCTCCACAGACCTTGGGCTGAGTGGCCACTCATGACCGCTCCCCACCCGGTGAGCGAAGCATCTGTCGCTAGTGTTACACGGCGACAACGAGCTCCCAGTACCGGGCCTTGGGACAGAAACCATGTTTTCTTCCAAATGTCCAAGGCACGAAGGCAGCGCCGCGTGACCTTGATCAAACGGAATGGGTTGCCCCTCGGGGAAAACCCTTTGGTTCTGAGCCACCACTGTAAAGGTCTCATATGCAGCAGGCCAAAAGGGATTACGTTGGACGCGGCCGCCATGAGACCGAGCAGTACTTGAAACTGCTTCACAGTGAATGATCGGCCTTCTTTGACTCTCTTGACTGCGTGAAGGATTGATATTACCCGAGCGGGAGACATTTGTGCCCGCAACGTGGTTGAATCCCAAACTACTCCGAGATAAGTGGTTCTCTGAACTGGAGAAAGAACACTTTTCTTGGCGTTCAGTCTTAACCCCAGAGACTTCATATGGGCGAGAACGACATCTCGATGTCGAACCGCCAGTTCTTTTGACTTCGCTAGAATGAGCCAGTCGTCTATGTAGTTTAATATGCGGATGCCCTGGAGTCGCAGAGGAGCCAGTGCAGCATCTACACACTTGGTGAAAGTCCGGGGTGAGAGTGCTAGACCGAAAGGAAGGACTCTGTATTGGTAAGCTTTGCCCCCAAAAGCGAACCTGAGAAACTTCCTGTGTTGTGGAAGGATGGAGATATGGAAATAAGCGTCCTTGAGATCTATCGTGACAAACCAGTCCTCGGACCTGATTTGAGACACGACCTGCTTTATAGTAAGCATCTTGAATTTGAGTCTCAGCACTGCGCGATTGAGCAGTCTGAGGTCTAGAATAGGACGTAAACCTCCATCCTTCTTTGGAACTATGAAGTAGCGGCTGTAAAACCCGCTCTCTGCGAGATGAGGAGGGACCACCTCGATGGCCTCCTTCCTCAAAAGGGTTTCTACTTCTTGTTCCAACACCAGAGCCTGCTGGGGGGGCCACGATAGTAGCGGTGATCCCCTGAAAGGGCGGCGGCCGAGCGCCGAACTGAATTTTGTAACCCCTTTTTACTGTTTGCAGGACCCACTGAGATACGTTTGGCAGAAGTTGCCACGCTGCCAAATGATCTACTAAGGGAATCAGCCTCTCGAGGCTGACCTCTGATGGTATTAGAGTTCGCGAGTCCCCCTGTCCCGCTACGCGAACGGGCGGATGCAGGGTGGACAACTCGCGGGAGACTACTGCGCCCTGAAGCACCGGAGGTGGCAGGGTTAGCGAGCAGATCTCCAGAGGGCACTGGGGAGATGTTATTAGCCCAGGGGGGTCTGCCCTCCGAAGCCCAGAGCCACTGGCGTCAGGGCTTCTTCACCGAGGACTTCTTCGCCTGAAGGACGGCCCTCAGGTCGCCCTTCGGCTTAGAAGCCCCCGACTTAGAGCGCCTACGGGACCCCTGATGTTGAGGAGGAGTCCGCGTAGCGACGCTCCGCTTTTGCTCTTCCCGGTACGAGGAGCGGGCACTCGGGCGGGGCTGCTCCCGTCCAGCAGCCCCAGAGCTCGAGCGGCGAGGAAAAAACCTCTGAAATGCCGCCGCTTGTTGACGAGCCTGTTGGAACCTGTCGACGACGGAGGGGACCGCGTCGCCGAACAGGCCAGACTGGACAAGCGGGGCATCGAGTAGAACGGCCCTGTCGTGGTCTTTCATCTCCGACAGGGTCAACCAGAGGTGTCTCTCTGTGACCACTATGGCTGCCATAGACCGCCCAATGGCACGGGCGGTCTCTTTGGTGGCTCGCAGAGCAAGGACGGCGGTACGACGCAGCTCGCTGACATCGACCGCCGCCCCGTCCTCGCCTTCATCGAACTCTTTCAGCAGGTCGGCCTGGTATGCTTGCAGCACTGCCATGGTGTGAAGGCAGGCTGCGGCCTGACCTGCTGCCGAGTAGCCCTTCCCCAGCATAGCAGATGTTGTTCTTAGCGGCTTGCTGGGGAGTGCCGAGGTCTTTAGGGACGATGCCGAGCTCGGGGACAGATAGCTCGAAAGCGTCTGCTCAACCTGAGGCATCGTCCCATAACCGTGTTCACGGGCCCCCACCACGTTGGAATATGTGAAGGCAGATTGGGTGTGAACACGGGCCGAGAATGGCTTTCCCCACGACTTCGACACCTCAGTGTGGAGGTCGGGGAAAAATGGCAGACCTCGGCGTGGAGGTGGGGCTTTTGGGCGCAGAAACCGCTCATTTAACTTTGTCGGTTTCTGCTCTCCAGTCACCACGTCTGGCCAGCTGATGTTGAGCTTAGCAACAGCACGGGTGATCACCTCCATCAGCTCCTCGTACTCGAGTGGCTGGGCGGGCGTGGACCCAGCCTGCTCGCCTACATCCATATCTCCCTCCTCGGAGGAAGATAGACGCAGCGGCGAGTGCTCCTCCTGGCGAGAAGAAACCGACGAGCGGGCTTCTACGCCAGAGAGAGGCATGGATCTGGCAGAGGAGGATGGAGAAAGGGGCTCGCCCGTCTCCAAACTCGATACCAAATCCAGTTGCAATCCCCACGAATGCAAGCGCCGCTCGGCCTCAACCGAAGCGGGACCTGATCCGCGAGGAACGCTGGTGAGGGCTCCTTCCTCAAAAAGAGCCCTCCGGGAGCGAAGCGTGCGGAGGGGAAGCCGCAAACAATGCACACAGTCAGCCTCCTCGAAGGCTGACTGGGCATGCCTCACTCCCAAGCAAGCCACACACATTGTGTGTGTATCCTCGGCCGTGATATAACGTTGGCACGGAGGAATACACTTCTTAAAACGCTTGCTATCGCCCATCTCTATCTAAGTCAAGCACTCAAATAAAAGTGAAGCAAACTGGCTTCAAAAACAGTGCTGACAGACAAACAATTCACACACAGAGCGCGACTGAAAGACAGAAGCTGCCGGCTGCATTCACCGCATGTGCTTTATAGCTTCCTGGTTCCTGACGTCACCCCGTCCGTGACGTCACACGCGATTCTCTATTGGACTGATTACACACGTGATTCAGAGCGTGGGCACGCTGGAGGCGTTCCCAAAGCGTGGTGACGCAGCTCGACGTTCCCGAAGGGGAACTACCAATTCTGATTTTTTTTCTGGCATTTGCGAGTTTGTATCTTGCAATTTTGACTTTTTTCTCAGAATTCTGAGATATAAATTCCCAATCGCAAGTTATAAAGGCACAAATATGATAAACTCACAGTTCTGAGAAATAAAGTCAGAATTGCGAGATAAAAAAAACTCACAATTCTAAGTTTATTTCTTATTAATGCAAGGTTGTATCTGACAATTCTGACTTTTTTCCTCAGAATTGTGAGATATAAATTCCCAATTGCGAGTTATAAAGGCACAAATATGATAAACTCGCAGTTCTGAGAAATAAAGTCAGAATTTCGAGATAATTTGCAATTGTGAGTTATAAAGTCATAATTGCGATAAACTCTCACCTCTGAGAAATGACGTCAAAATGGCAGTATGTATCTTGCAATTCTGACTTTTTTCTCAGAATTGTGAGATATAAACTCGCAATTGCGAGTTTTAAAGTCAGAATTGTGATAAACTCGCAATTCTGAGAAATAAAGTCAGAATTACGAGATAAAAAATCTCACAATTCTGACTTTATTTCTTACAAATGTGAGGTTGTATCTCATAATTCTGACTTTTTTTCCTGTGAAATGAAGTTGCTAAAAAAACTGTGAGATAAAAAGATGTAATTACCGTTTTTTTTTTTTGTTGTTGTTGTTGTTGTTTTTTTGTTTTTTTTGTTTTTTTTTAATTCAGTAGTGGAAACGGGCTTCTGTAAAAGAACAGCATTTATTTGAAATATTTTATATTTTTGTAACTATGTTGAAGTCTTTACTGTCACTTTTAATCAATTAAATGCATTCTTGTTGAATGAAAGTATTATTTCTTTAAATAAAAATAAAAACAAATCTGTGACCCCAGACTTTGGATGGTAATTTATATTACATTATTTTATAAAATGTGTACAAAATTGTATAAACCCTTTATAAAATATATATGTATATTTTGTTTTCTAAATATATAAAATATAGGCTTATGTAATAGCGAACATTATTTCTATAGTCTTACATCCTGTTCTGTTCGTAAATCAATTATTATTACAGCACATCAGTTCGCTAAAACTCGATGAGCATTACAGCTCCTTTCAAGCCAAAGGGTCAGAAATTGGCCATTACTGTGTAAAAGCACTAAACAATTACCTTCATCATATGGCTGCCCTTCAACCCTGAACTCTCTTATAATTACCTAAGTGCTCCATACTAAATGAATACAGTCACCTCAGGAAGGAAGGGTGAGCGACAGGAATAATAAAGTGTTCTTTTTTTTTTCCTGGACAAATGTTATTATTATATAATTAGATAAACACTTCTTTTTAAAACCTTAAAAGAACAAATATGCAGTAAGCATTTATGTTCTGACTAATGTATCTACAAGAGAAATGTATTGCAGTGGCCTTTCAATAACCTCTAAATATTGTTCCATGCAGCCCCTGCTTAATGGACAGGACTATTGACGGGTATGTGGTGAGGAGCAGAGGAGGCCCCAGGGGTGTTCATAACAGGAGGACTCTGCAAGACATCTCACAGTGGGAGGAAATGCAATCCGACTGCATCACACAGTAAAGTGTTTCCCTGTTGCTCTCACGCTGGAAACAAATCAGCACTGTCGCTGTTTTATCATGGCTGTGGCAATGGAGAAAGAACGCTGGAAGCTGCAAATATTATTTTGCACTATTGTGCATCTAAAATAGACTGGGAAAAATACAATAAAATAAGAAAAATTATTCCAGAGCTAGCAAATGTAGGATTGCTACAATCCCTTTTCACCTTGTTTAAGTTTGTTATGACAGTTTACTACAAAAATACAATTTCTATATTTTATACTCTTTCTTGATCAGCCTTGCACTACTACAACATAACAAGATGATACTGCATTGACAAAAAATAATCACTATCTCTACTTATTTTAGATTTGCATATAATTATGTAGATTTACAAGTATTGCTACAAAAGTTGTTCAAAGGTAACTTATAAATTCTGCACAACTAGTGGCACCAAATAGAATTGTAATCTGTTTGGGCTGGACATAGCAAGAACTAATGTCTCAACTAATGACTGATGTGTTTGGGGGCGGGGCTACTTGTCTGTCTAACCAATGGAAGAGAGAGGGAGTGAATAAAACTTTTTTGAAAACAGTCTATGTTTTTACAGTGACATAGACAAAGTAGTAAAAATTGTTCCCTTTCAAAGGAACATCGAACTGCGTCCACTTGGGGTCGCTATGGGGAACGCCTTCTGCATGACTTGTGTCTGAAGCATACATCCAAAAACGACAATAGTATTGGTTGGCGACAGCCTATGATGTCACTACCAGCGCAAGTCAATAGAACACAACATTCTCTTCTTCGTCTTCATGGGACTGTTTTTGTTTGAAGCAGGTGCATCCTGGTAGGAACTATTTTCTTTCTATTTACTATGGCGAGCACTAGTAAAATGTATAATAAGTGTGCGGATCAGTGTCCTTGTTTTCTGACACCTGATGACACACACGATATTTGCGTTATTTGTTTGGGTGAAGAGCACACACGTGATGCCCTCGAGGGGGCAACCTGCGTTCACTGTGAGCGTCTTTCCATGAGATTGCTCCGCCCTCATTTGTCCCTCTTTTCGAGGAAGGAGGGACAGCCATCTGCTCTCCTCAGTTTGGGTCCTGCCACTGCCGAGGCACAGAGGAATCTGAAGTTGTGGGGTTTGCAGGTGGACCTGGCTGATGATTTGAAAAGGAGGTTTCCCTTTCTCGCTCATCGTTTACAGAAGAGAGCAAGCTCCTGGATGACGATGTGATATCTCTTACGTTGACTGATCCAGGGGCTAGTGTTCTGCTGGCTTCTGGCCAAGAGGAGCAGGAAATGTTTGAAGAACATGAAGTGGGTGAGGGAGGTGGCGCCACGGGGTCATCTCGATGAGTGTTACCTTTCCAACCATAGCCCCCCGGCTCAAGAAAGCCTTCCATTTCTTTCCGATCTCCATGTGGAGGTCGAGAAGGCATGGAAAAACCTGTTCTCATCTCACATCCACAGATTTCAGCACACCAGTTATGTAAATATTGAAGGGATGCGTGAGAGCGAGTGTGAGAGGTTGCCCCCTATAGAAGAGACGCTAGCATGCTATCTCCCTACCATACAAACCCCTTCAAGAAAAATCTTTTAATGGTAGGGCATACCCAGCAGCTTCACTGCACACCATGGCAGTGCTTCAGGCTTATCAGGCTGACCTGCTGAAAGACCTGGATAAGGGTCAGGGTCTTTCCCCTGAGGAGGTGGCTAAGCTGTGCTGCACTACAGATCTTGCCCTCCATGCTACTAAACAGGCTGCCACTTCCATGGACAGATCTATGGCAGCCATGGAGGTTATGGAGAGGCATCTCTGAGAAGCCATCAAGCATAACACTGCAACTTCAGGACCCGCGAGTCCTCCGTTCAGGTTGAACTTTCACGCTACCCAGGTCTCACCCCAAGGGGCTTTTTCTGGGTCGAGTAACATTCACCACAACCCTCATTCAAGATCAAGAGTTTGGGCCCCTTTCGCTGAGGCGTTGAGTGGCTCCACTCTTTCGTAACGTAACGTAAGCTTCAGACGAAGAAGTGGATGTTGTGTTCTACAGATGTCCTTTTACACTGTGGTCATACCATTAGTGATGCGTCGGCAGCAACAAGTCGCGCTGGTAGTGACATCATAGGCTATTGCCGACCAATACTGTTGTCTTTTTTTGGATGCCTCAGACATGAGTCATGCAGAAGGCGTTCCCCATAGAGCCCCCTAGAGGATGCAGTGTCTCGTTCCCTTTCTCAGGGAACCATGGTTACATACGGAACCTGAGACTTCGTCATCATTAATTTGAAATAAAGCTGAATTAAAATAAAATATGAATATGAAAAAATAAAATCAAAAAATGATAAAAATGACAAATATCAAAATTACTAAAACTTAAACTAAAAAGTACAATAGTAAATACAATTGAATAAATAAATAAAGATACTGTATTAAATACCATAATACTATAAATACTGTAATAGCGAATGAATAATACTAAAATAACACTGCATAGAAATTATATATTTATTGTCTTTTTTTCCTCTTTTTGGAGTGCAAGAAACTAGTTGATTGCACAAGATAAACCTATATATGAATAATGTTATCACAACACTGCATAGAAATTATATATATGAAAATTAATACCTATTTTATTTACTTATTTATTTGTTTGTTTGTTTTGCCAAATCTACTTGAAATTATATTTATCACAATTAATAAGCCTTGTATTTGAGTGCTAAAAATTATTTGATTGCACAAGATAAACCTCAACACAGCTTAATAATTACCCAGAGAGATGTATAATAGTATATGAATAATATAAATGCTATATAAATAATATAATAGCATAAATATTACAACGGTAGGCCTATATGAATAATATTAACATAACACTGCATAGAAATTATATTTATCAAAATTAAGTTTGTTTGATTATTTATTTATTTATTTATTTGAGTGACAAAACCTATTTAACTACACAAGATAAACCTTAACACGACTTAATAATTACCCAGAGAAATTTCTAATAGTATACAAATAATATAAATACTATATAAATAATATTTTGAATTGATTTTATTTTAGTATGAATCATTTTTTTTTTTTTTTTTTACAAATAAAATGTTTGTTTTGTTTTTTTCTGGGGTGCCAAAAGCTATTTAATCTCACAAGATAAACCTCAACACGGCTTAAAAATTACTCAAAGAAATTTCTACCCTAAAAGTCACTGTACACCATTTAGACACTTGATTTCCTCACTGCCTTAAAAATAAATAAATAAAAACACTGCTATACAGAATGATTATAAAATCAAAGGTCACACAAAGAAGGTTCCTCAGATCTGCTGTTGCTAGAAAGAGAAGAGGAAAGGCCAAATCGCAGGTCCGTTCTCTTAGCAGGAGGCCAAAGCTTTGAGACCCAATTAAACTGAGGGTTCATGTGAAATCACCTTTTCATGGCGTGCCAAACACCTGCTTATCCCTGCTCGGTAACACTCTTAAAGCATTGCTTTTGTTTGGTGCTTACCTTTAAAATTAGATTCTATTTTTTTTTACCATGCTTCACCTCTCACGGTTATGCCTGGGTGTTTAGACTGCAAGGCGAAGATAAGGAAATGTGTGTTGGCTTATTCGAACAGTGAAATTGGTTTTAGATCACATAGCAGGGCTTTTTCAGCCATGCTAGAGAACTCTTTTGTGATGCTTACCAGGCAAAACTGCCACTGAACGAATCAGAGGAAATGTGAAAAGCATTTCTTCAGTCTGGCACATAAAATCATGCCTATAGAAAGTCAGTCAAGGTACTTAGACTGCATGCAATGTCCAGTCACCTGGCAGATTGCTTACAGATTCATATTGTGCAAGAGTAAAATCATTTTATCCATGTGTAACCTCAGTGCTCTCTGGTAGATTACATATATATTATATTTAGCTTATATATTAAATATATGTTTATCTTTAGGCTAAATATATTAATTCAATTATATTTAATTTGACTACTCTTTTATTTATTTGCATCAAGAAATAAGTGATTTTATTCAAAGGAAAAGTTTCCATGTGGTGCAACTTCTCCGGGTTAGAAATGCTGTACGTGACAATTCAAGAAATTACTGTCCAAAATAATAGGCTTATTTCTTTAACCTTATGTTGCAATATAATGCAAATCTGATTTAATTGGATGGATTTATGCAAGATGCTAGATGGGAGATTTGGGGAAAGCATTTACAGAATCAGAATTAATGTGAGAAAGACTGTGACTGCAAGAAATCTTAATAATAATGAAATCTCAGTTTTTGCACTTGTCACTGATGCTTATTTGTGTCTCATTGTGACTTACACCTCTCTGTGTTAACATAAAATTCTTTGAAAAAGCAGAATGCTCGCTTGGAATGCATTACCTGTGTTACGGTT
>NC_133371.1:24398970-24505675 GCF_049309525.1 Garra rufa | reverse complement strand
AACATGGTGGTGGGAACGCTAATGTTTTGGGGGTGTTTTTCAGCTGGTGGACCAGGAAACCTAATCACAGTAAATGGCACCATGAAAAAGGAGCAATACATCAAAATTCTCAACAACAACATCAGGCAGTCTGCAGAGAAACTTGGCCTTGGGCACCAGTGGACATTTCAGCATGACACCAACCCAAAACACACAGCAAAAGTGGTGAGAAATGGTTATCAGACAAAAACATTAACGTTTTTGCAGTGGCCCAGCCAGAGTCCTGACTTAAATCCAATTGAGAATCTGTGGAGGGAGCTAAAGATCAGGGTGATGGCAAGGAGATCCTCCAACCTGAAAGAGTTGGAGCTCATCGCTAAAGATGAATGGGCAAAAATACCAGTGGAGACATGCAAAAAGCTGGTCAGCAATTATAGGAAGTGTTTGATTGCTGTAATAGCAATAAAGGCTTTTTCTATTGATTATTGAGAAGGGTATGAATAATTTTGGGACATGCCACTTTTCGTTCAAATGTAAATAAAAGCTGAGAAATATTTTTTTCCATAATGATTCCTCTTGTACATCGTCTTATTATCTTTTGGGAGAAGCCTGTGTCATTTCCGGTCAAAAAAAAAAAAAAAAAAAAACTTGCTGGTTGAATAAAAGTAACTTTAAGTCAGAATTTGCCAGGGGCATGAATAATTTCGGACTTGACTATATATATATATATATATATATATATATATATATATAGCCTTGGCTCCAAGCCACTAAAAAGTCTGAGATACATCATTCACAACTTAATAACTTTATCATCCATACATCCACTAATATAGTTATAGACCATGTAGCTATATTTTCTCATCTCATATTTAGATTAGTTTCATGTTATATTATCATATTACTTCTGATTTGACTTGCATATCACAGTATTCCCTTGTTCTGCAGCGTAAAGTGTCACTCATGGTTTCATCTTAGTGTTTGACTCATCTCAGCCTCTATTAGGCTCGATGTTACACTGCCGTCAGACTATGTGAGCAGTTGCATAATTTTGCCTGGAGTAAGAAACATGTATTTTGAAAGTCAGAGAAAGTCAGTTTGTTTTCTCTCACTCCAGTACAGCTAATATAGCTCTGTCATGAGCATAACACACATTAGCAGTCTTAGCAGTGTTTCAATAAGATATAACAAATATAAAGTTTTAAATAAAACAATGAAGTGTTATTTTATTCTATGTTAGTGTAGTTCTGTTTAAGTTGAATGAATTTAAGTTAAAGTGATAGTTCACCAAAAAATGAAAATTACCCTATGTTTTACCCTTAAGCCATCCTAGGTGTATATGACTTTCTTTTTTCAGACGAATACAATCAGAGTTATATTAAAAAATGTCCTGCTTCTTCCCAGCTTTATAATGACAGTGAATAGGCATTGATATTCCACAGCATCAGCAGATGAAACAAAGCAGTTTTCTGACTCACAGCTCACTTTTGATAGAAAGATAATCAGTAAAGAGGCGCTTTATTTACAGCATTTGGTTAGGTGATGGATTTGGCTCCCGTGAATTTATCAGATTTATTACTGTTATGATTTTCTCAGAAATACTGTCATCATTCAAGCATTTGCACAGTATTAGACAAGGATGCCAAGGGACCATTTATGATTTTTATATGCAACTAAAAACATTTATCTGCAGTGTTTTTGATAAATGTCAAAAAAAATATGCATAAATGTATGTAATGAGCATACGGGCATAAGTGTTAGCTTAAGAGTTAAAGGGATAGTTCACCCAAAAATGAACATTTTCCCATGATTTACCCACTCTCAAGCTATCCTAGGTGTATATGACTTTCCTCTTTCAGAAGAATACAATTGGAGTTACATAAAAAAATCTTCCAAGCTTTATAATGGCAGTGAATGGCTGTTGAGATTCCAATAAACTGCATCATCCATCATAAAAAATACACAGCTCTGGGGGGTTAATAAAGGCCTTTTGAAGCGAAACATGCATTTGAGTAAGAAAACATTCATATTTACAACTTTATACAAGTTCAATGAAAGAGTAGCGTTCCAGCGGATGACCTAGGACATAAGTGTAACCTAAGCTTTGGTGAGAAGTGACAAAAACACAGGTCACGAATTAGAAGTACAAAACGAGGATAGAAATCATGTAGACTTTAGGGGTGTGCAATATACATCGTCTGCGATAATATCGGAATTGTTGTTTAAACAATGTGCGATTTGACATTATCAAGTACTATTGCAAAAAGCAAATAAACACACCTACGGAGTGCACGCATAAGGTTACATTACGTGATGAAGTCTACTAAGTATGCATTTAGAGTGCCTTCTTTCACTGCATGATTCAGTCTATTAAAGCGCATTTAGAATGATCACATATTTCAAGATATGATGGTGGAAAATGTATATATTTATATCATTTCATATAATTAATCAATACCACACGAAGAGTGACATTTTTCTTTTAAACGTCAGCATGACTACAAATGTGATATTGAATTTAGTTCAATAAACAAGAAGGTAATATTAAAAGACTTACATTTTAGACACCATATTTCCTGTTTTTGCTCATTTTCGCCAACAAAATTCATTCCAAACACGTCCACAGTACTGTTTTGCTTCTCTGAGCAACATGACGGTGTTTCGTTTCTGAATGAATCAACTGTTTAAATGATTCGGTTCAGTCGCAATGACTCACTTATTAAAAGCAACATGCTGACACCTACTGGTGGTTTTAATTTCACATTCAAAGTTTTTTTTTTCACTTTTAAAATAATTTCAAATATAGCTGCATTAACATTTGCAAATATATCTTAAAGGAACACTCCACTTTTTTGGAAATAGGCTCATTCTCCAACTCCCCCCGAGTTAATAAGTTGAGTTTTACCTTTTTGAAATCCATTCACTTTTTGATATTACTGTTCCTGCTTCGGCCATGTTACAGCAGCAAACTTCCTTGACTATTACGCCGGAATGGGAGTGTAGTTCCTAATCTTATCGGCCTAGAAAATGGCATCTTTACATTTTTCGCTGGCCTTAGTATATGATATAATTGCAGAAGAGTCAAGTTTTAAATAGGACAAATATCGAAACTCCTTGGTCATTTTTGAACACGATGCTATTGGTCTCATAGGATTCAATGATCTATGCTAAGCTATGATAAAAGTGATATCGCCAGAACAGGAGAACGGCTGAATGGATTTCAAAACAGTAAAAATCAACTTATTAACTCGGGGGTCGTTGGAGAATTAGCCTATTTCCAAAAAAAAGTGGAGTGTTCCTTTAATGCCACTTCATATGCAACTTCTGCAAAGATTAATTTAGTATACTGATTTAATTTGTTTGGGAGGGAAGATTTAGGAAGAGATTCATTCAGAACAAATCTAGATCTAGGTTA
Organism: Garra rufa; assembly: GCF_049309525.1. Classification (NCBI taxonomy): domain Eukaryota; kingdom Metazoa; phylum Chordata; class Actinopteri; order Cypriniformes; family Cyprinidae; genus Garra; species Garra rufa. The sequence goes on along the minus strand of NC_133371.1, from coordinate 24,502,281 downwards.
GATGTGTATATTTGAACTGGATCATACACTGCAAAAAAAAAAAAAAAAAAAAATACATTGTATGGTTAAAAATGATTGATTTTACTTTTATCCCAAAAATCATTAGGATATTAAGTTCCATGCAAATATTTTGTAAATTTCCTACTATAAATATATCAAAACCTAATTTTTGATTAGTAATTTGCATTGGTAAGAACTTAATTTGGATACCTTTAAGGGCAATTTTCTCAATGTTTAGATTTTTTGCACTCTCAGGTCGCATATTTTCAAATAGTTGTATCTCGGCCAGATATTGTCCTATCCTAACTAACCATACATCAATGGAAGGCTTATTTATTTACCTTATATAATTTTCTGAGCGCAGACACTGAAGTAGCGCCTCTCAAACAGCGCACAAATACTGTTTCAAGTCACATGAACAGAGAAATATACTCCAAGTTTTGATGAGTATTCACGTAAACACACTCAGTGAATGTAAACATTTGGGAGAATATCAAATGTGTATCAGTATATTGTATCTGTTCATTTGGTTTTAAAGGGACAGCAGCCCAATTTAGTTGCTACTGTATTGTCTGTGGCATTAATGTTAATCAAGCAACAAAAGCAAGACAAAAAATCACCCACTGCTCTGACTGAATCACTTTAATAGCACAAAGATTAAACTAAATTGGTTTATATAAATGAATATATCTGTTTGGAAAAATGAATAATGTGGTGATAGAGTTGTCATAAAGAATGCACAATTAACCTATATAACCATTGGCATTTCATTGAAAAGAAGACCATGTTCTTGTTTCTTTTCGAGAAGTGGCTTCATTTAATTTTAATATAAAGGCATGTTGTGTGTCACAGTAGTTAAATCTGTCTCTATCATGATAAAAACCTTAATATCAAACCTATATAATGAGTTTGGAAATTTTAGAGAAATACTTTAGAAATGCATTACACTGAAACTAAACCCATTTGATTTTAGCCGACTAAATCTACTGTAGACTAAAACTAGACTGAAACTAAAGCAATTCAGATGAGTAAAATACAAATATAAAAAGACTAAATATGACTAAGACTAAATCAAAATTTGCTGTCAAAATGAACACTGGTTACAAAAGTGTAATATGAGTGACATATGAGTCAGGGATCATGGAAGAGAAAACATACTGAGAGCATATTCCATAAATCAATGGAAAATGAATAGAAATGATGATTCTGTCTGAAGAAATATAGTAACCATGTATCAGTATTTCTCTAGGTATACACACTTTTGAACTAAGCCCTTACTGTAGAACGCTGTTCAGTGCAGCTATGTTAATACACACCGCAGCACTGAATATGAATGCGTTTTGTTATTCTATTCAAAACATCATACAGTGTCGGTGGATTATTTTGGACTTTTGACAAAAATTAAGACATTACTGTCTCTGCAACGTAGTTTCATCAAAACAGTGGTCAAATATCAAAAGCTGGAGTGTTCAGTCTTTCTAATTTTACGCAGTTTATCCAGCATCAAGTAAGAGTGTGGTGTTTTAACATGGTATGAATGTGAAACAAGAATAATCTGAGGCCGCCAGCAACATTTGCATGTTAAGAGGTTAGAAATACTAAACAAGGATTTTTAAAGAACAAATCCACAACAAACCCCAACCAGGTCTTATGACGAAAATGCACCTGTGGAAATGTTTTTGCAAGACGCAAAATAAGTACCAATAAGTACATACCACTGCAGTTTTCAACAGAAATGTCCACTGTGAGTGGTGCAAAAAGAGTGTTGTTGTTTTTTTTTTGTCATGTTTTTCACGGGATTCATACCCTAAGATTCTACATCCTAGGTTAAATTCTGTGCCGCCTGAGTGACCGCAAAACATTGAGTTGGATTCATAACTGTGTACGAAAACAATTACAAGTGCTTGTGTTTTGCAGCCTCTAGTAGACATTTCTGTTGGAGACTGCAGTATGTACCTACATATTTTGCATCTCGCGAAAACATTCCCACAGGTACATTTTCGTCATGTGATCAGGTAAACAATCTCAGAGGAACATCTCTACACACGAAACATGAGCCTTAAAAACACACAATTACGATAATATATGATTTGTATCCTCCTTTTGTACTTTTAATTTGTGACCAGTGTTTTGTTTTCCTCTCTCCTTTGTGCTTTCGCATACGTCACTTCTCACCAGAGATAATGTTTGTCATACTACATCATTCACTTGAACGCCACTCTCTCATGAACATGTGTACAACATTTAGTGGCTAGAGATTACGGTTTATAAAGTTTTAAATACGGAGACTATTCTTACACAAACACATCGATTCAATTAAGAAGGCCTTTATTAACCCCACAGAGGCACGTGGAGTACTTTTTATGATGGATGGATGTACTTTTTTGGCCTTTTGTATCTCAACAAGCATTTACTGCCATTATAAAGCTTGGGAGAGCTAGGATATTTATTAATATAACTCTGATTGTATTCACCTGAAAGAAGAAAGTCATATACACCTAGTATAGCTTGAGGGTGAGTAAATCATAGGGTCATTTTTAAGTTAACACTTTTGCCCATCTGCTCATTACATACATTTTTTAAATGTTTTTACATTTTTTACATACATTTGTTTAAGACAGTGTATTTGTCACAAACACTGCAGATAAAAAAAATTCAAGTCAAATAAAACTGCATATAAATATTCATAAATGGTCCCTCTGCATCCTTGTCTAATATTTTGCAAATGCTTGAGTGATGACAGCGTTTCTGAGAAAATCATAACAGTAATAAATCTGATAAATTCACGGGAGCCAAATCCATCATCTATCCAAATGCTGTAAATAAAGCACCTCTTTACTGATTATCTTTCTATCAAAAGTGAGCTGTGAGTCGTGAAACCGCTTTGTTTCATCTGCTGATGCTTTTTCAATCATTTGTTATCTTACAAAAACGTACTTCGGGTTCCCAGAAGTGAAGTCACAACAACCACTATCGTCATCTTCCCTGCTGTAGTGACTGTGACTGGTGCTCGGTTATTAATTTTACTCCAGCAAAACGAACAACAGGAAGAAATGTGAGGAAAATACGCAGGAGGAAATGAATAGTGTGATTCATTGTCATTCTACACATGTCTCCCAAAGATTCCCTTCACAACAGCACTGAGCGTTGTCAGGAGAACGTGAAGAGAAGAGGATCAAACATGCAGATGTCTCCTCTTCAAACTCGCTCTGTAGTTCAAAGAAAACAAAGTAAATTCGGAAAACACGCTTTGGCACCAACGTGACTTTAATTAGTTTTCTTATTTTTGATTCCTCTTAATGAGTTTGGCAGGTGCAGTGAGGAAGTAGCGTAAAAGAGGAGGCTGAACTTTGCCACCAGATATTCTCATGGGTACTGAGACATCTACTTGAAAGAGAAGAAGACACTTAAGATCCTGAAATGTCTGATTCATCAGAAACTTCTATGCTTTTTGGATTCCAAGCAGTTTGCCTGAATCACAAATCTTGTGAGGTAACCTAACTTAGTAAAAGGAAGTTAAAGAGTACCCACATGGATGTATTTGTGTCTTTTACATGTATCCAACATCATGAGTTTAAAAGATTTCCTTTTCCTCATTTCCAGGTAGAATTGTATTTGTAGGTTCTCAAGTACAGGTCTTGACCCCTTAGTTTAAAATGCAATACTTGTTGTGTTTGCTTTGTTGGTTTCTTGAGTCTGTTGTAACTTTTTTTCTGTTTTACAGTACAATCTGGTATCCTAAGTTGCTAAGCCCACAGCACTACCTGGTTTCCTCTAGAAGAACAAGCAAATAGAGGAAAAGCCCAACTGCAGGCTACAGTACAGAGCAAAGCAAACAAGAGGGAATATAAAACCATCTACCGCCTGCATGGGGCAAGATCTCTCACTTTCCCTCTGTTTCCTTTTGACCAGTGCACATCCATCTCTTCTTCATGTGTTTGCATTGCAGAACTCCACTTTAGCTGGAAGGAGCCTCTATTCTAATGCTATTAATGGTTTCCACATAGGCACAGCTCTCTTTATTCACTATACAGACTGCTGTGCCAGTCATCAGTGGATTATAAAATGCTGTAATCAGTGGTTCCTGATTTCAGGATGATTTAGGGTTAGATTCTGTTGCTGCCGCCACTGCTGGAGGATTAGAGATGCAGAGTGGAGAATAGGGAAGACTAAATTAAATGGCAAAGAAAAATCCAATTTATTTTAAAACATATTAGGATATATTTACATAAAATGAATGCTTCTTATAAAATAATTCTTTTTTAGTCCTTGCATGTTGTGTAATTCCTCCAGTAGGTATTCTAAGGCCATGCATACCTCACAGACTGTAACTGTGGTTCACCAAAAACGTCTCTAGGTTACGTATGTAACCCTAGTTCCCTGAAGGGAACAAGACACTGCGTCGAGACGCCCCCAGCGTGACCACGCTCTGAATCACGTGTGTAATCCGTCCAATGGAATCGTGTGACGTCACCGGCATGATGACGTCACCGACCAGGAAGCTTAAAAGCACGTTCGGTGAGAACAGCGCTAGCTTTCGGATGAAGCAAGCGCTGCAGGGATGCCGGAAGTATGGCCTCGAGACGCAGCGTCTCGTTCCCTTCAGGGAACTAGGGTTACATATGTAACCTAAAGACGTTCCCTTCCAGGAACGTCTAGCTGCATCGAGACGCTTTGGGAATGAGATGCCCACGCCACCATACTGAGGTCCCTGCCTGGATTGGGGCGAGAGAACGAAAGAACCAGGAGAGGCTCGAAGATCTCTGCCGTAGAACCTAGTAAAGGTCAAGGGCGTGGACCAACCCGCAGCGTTACAGATATCTTGAATAGATAGGCCCGAAAGAAAGGCTTTAGAGGCAGACATACTCCTTGTAGAGTGAGGCTTGACTCCCAGAGGTGAGGGAAGGTCAGAGGACTCATAGGCTACAATAATGGCATCCACGATCCACCGGCTTAAAGAAGGCTTGGCAGCAGGACGGCTTCTCCTCGGAGGGCCGTAACAGACCAGAAGTTGGTCAGCCTTCCTCCACAGGGCAGTCCTGTGGACGTATGTGTCCAGTGCTCGCACTGGACACATACAATTAAGCTTCTGCTGGCCGGGCTCCCTGAAGGGAGGAGGATGAAAGGCCTGTAGTACGACAGGGTGTGGTGCAACGGTGGGGACCTTAGGAAGGTATCCCATCTTGGGATATAAGAAAGCTTTGGCCATACCAGGCGCAAAGTCTAGAAAAGAAGGGGCCACTGAGAGAGCCTGAAGGTCCCCAACCCTCTTAAGGGAAGTGATAGCTAGCAGAAAAGCAGTCTTAAGAGTGAGAAGACGATCAGATACCTCTTCTAAAGGCTCGAATGGAGGCTTACAAAGAGCTTCTAGCACCACAGCCGGGTCCCAAGTAGGAACGTGAGAGCATATTGGAGGCCTCAACCTCAGCGCACCGCGGAGGAAACGTGTAACTAAAGGGTCTCTACCCAAAGAGGAGCCACTTCAAGGCATACAGTTTCCTCGTGGAGGGAGCTCTGGACTGGAGAATGGTCTCAACAACCTCAGTTGAGAGACCGGAAGCTATGAACTGTGCCCCCTCAGGGGCCACACCCACAGTTTCCAAATCTCCGGGCGGGGGTGGAGAAGAGTGCCCCCCGCCTGTGAGAGGAGATCCCTCCTGACCGGAATCTCCCAGGGGGAGCCGTCTAGGAGGGAAATCAGGTCCGAGAACCATACTCGGCCCGGCCAGTACGGGGCTACTAAGAGTAGTCGAACCCCGTCCCGGCGCACTCTCGCCAGAACTCCCGGGAGCAGAGCAATCGGGGGGAAAGCATACAGACGTAGCCTCGGCCACGTCTGAACCATGGCATCCAGCCCCAGGGGAGCTGGATGACTCAGAGAGTACCAGAGGGGACATTGCACATTCACTAGAGTCGCAAAGAGGTCCACCTGAGCCTGGCCAAACACTTTCCAGATCCATTCATTCCATCCATTCCCCGGGCCTCGGCCCCTGCCTCGACAGGATGTCTGCTCTCACGTTGTAATGCCCAGGGCAGCGAGAGGAGTTTCCCCTGGGACCACACAAGGATCTGGTGCGCCAGATTGTACAAGGGGCACGAACGCAGACCTCCTTGGTGGTTGTAAGAGACCACCGCTGTGTTGTCAGTGCGCACCAACACATGGCGGTCTCTTAGGTCTGGAAGAAAGTGTTTCAGAGCCTGAAACACGGCCAACATCTCCAGGCAATTGATGTGCCACCTGAGATGAAGACCCCTCCACAGACCTCGGGCCGAGCAGCCACTCATGACCGCTCCCCAACCAGTGAGGGACGCAGCCGTCGCAAGCATGATGCGGCGACACGGAGCTCCCAGCACCGGGCCCTGAGTCAGAAACCAAGGTTTCCTCCACATGTCTAAGGCAGGCAAGCATCGCCGCATGACCTTGATCATGCAAAGTGGGTTTCCCCTCGGGGAGAACCCCTTGGTTCTGAGCCACCACTGAAGGGGTCTCATGTACAGCAGGCCAAAAGGAATTACGTTGGACGCAGCTGCCATCAGACCCAGCAGTCTCTGGAACCGCTTTACAGTGAGTGACCGGCCCTCTTTCACTCTCGCGACCTCGGTGAGGATCGACTTGACACGTGCAGGAGACAAACGTGACCGCATCGGTCCTCTGAGCTGGAGAAAGCACACTTTTCTTGGCGTTTAGTCTTAACCCTAGCTCTTTCATGTGTGACAGAACAACATCTCGATGTTGAACCGCCATCTGATGAGACTGGGCTAAAATCAGCCAGTCTTAGCCGAGCCCTTCTTAGCCTGCAAAACCACCCTCAGGTCAGTCTTGGGCTTAGAAGGGCCGCTGAAACGCCGAACAGACCCCAAGGCACGAGCGGGGCGTCCATAAGGAAGACCCTGTCCTTCTCTTTAATGCTGGACAGGGTCAACCAAAGGTGTCTCTCCGCAGCCACCATAGCTGCCATAGACCTGCCAATGGCGCAGGCGGTCTCCTTGGTGGCACGGAGAGACAAATCAGTGGTTCTGCGGAGCTCGGCAATATCTTCAGGCCGAGCCCCCTCGCCTTCATCCAGCTCTTTGAGCAGGTCGACTTGGTACGCCTGTTCCACCCCCATGGTGTGCACACACGCACCAGCCTGACCTGCCGCTGCATACCCTTTGCCCACCAGAGCCGAAGTTGTTTTTAATGCTCTGGAGGGCAGCGCCAGAGCCTTCAAAGACGATACCGCTTCGGGGGACAGATAGCTCGCAAGCGTCTGTTCCACCCGAGGCATCGCCTTATACGCATGCTCAGACAGCCCCGCCACATTAGCGTAGTTAACAGCGGAGGGGCTGTAGAGCCGCGACGAGTAAGGCTTTCCTTAAAAATGGAAAGGCTTCGGCGCAGAGGTGGTGGCCGAGACCGCAGAAAGTGCTCATCCAACTTGCATTTCTGCAGTTCGGCTTGTCTCTCGGCTGGCCACTCAAGATTTAATGTGGCAACAGCGTGAGTGACCACCTCTAAAAGCTCCTCAAACTGGGGAGATTGAGGGGGTGAATCCTCATCGGCGCCCTCTACATCCACCTCCTCGGAGTAAGATAAGAGGAGCGCCGCGCCCTCTCCCCGGGGGGAAGAAACCGCAGAGCGGGCTTCCGACCCCAGCGAGCGGGCGGTGGATCTGGTAGGTGAGGCAAAAGATAGGGACTCGCCCATCTCCATACCCGCTACCAGATCCAATTGCGATCCCCACGAGTGCAATCGCCGCTCCGCCTCGGCGGAAGCGGGACCAGACCCGCGAGGAACGCTGGTGAAGGCTCCCTTCTCGAAGAGAGCCTTCCGGGAGCAGAGCACACGCAAAGGCATGCGCTCACAATGCAAGCAACCAGCCCCCTCGAGGGCTGATGCTGCATGCTCCGCTCCCATACAGACAACACACAAGCCGTGTGTATACTCACCCGTAATAAAACGAGGGCAAGGAGGAACACACGGCCTGTGATGTTGCTGCTTATAACTTTCACCCTTAGAGAAAGACATTGTACATAGACAAACTGTTACTCTCTAAATAAAAGGGCATGCAATTGTCCATACAAAACGGAGAGTAACAGGACACAGAGCGCTTGCTGAATGGCAGAAAGCTAGCGCTGTTCTCACCGAACGTGCTTTTAAGCTTCCTGGTCGGTGACGTCATCACGCCGGTGATGTCACGCGATTCCATTGGACGGATTACACACGTGATTCAGAGCGTGGTCACGCTGGGGGCGTTCCCAAAGCGTCTCGACGCAGCTCGACGTTCCTGGAAGGGAACACCCACATCATTGCTGATTTACACAAACTCGGGCAACTTTTATTCCTTTTCACACAAAGTACGATTTACATGTAGAGTTTTGATTAATAAAGCCCAATTTTCACACAATTACTTAATATTAGGTTATGGCTTCAAAACAGTTTTAAGTTAAAATAGCAAGGCTGCATCAACAAATGCATTTTTATATCACTTTTGCATTTGGGTAGGTTTGGTTTGGGTTTGGTTTGGTTTGGTGTAGGGGATATTTCCAACACAATAGAGCATTAACCTTTGGCAACACTCCCCAGATATTTGAATTCTGAACAGCTGCAATACATACATCAAGCACGTTAATGAAAATGCAGCAATACGTGCCTGTACCATGGTCATGTATTTTCATGAGCCTGGGTTGGAAATATAAATAGTTTTCAACATTATAAATATCTTTACTGTCAGATTTAAACAAATTGAATGCATCCTTGCTCAAAAAAAGTTTTACATAACACCATATAGATTTTCAGTAACTGAACAGAACTGTTTCTAATATTTCACTATAATAATATTTTAGTTTCTATCATCTCCCTGCTAAAAAACAGCTAAAACCAGCCTAGGCTGGTTGGTTTGTCTTAGCTGGTTTAAGCTGGAAGTAGCTGGTTTTAGCTGGTCTCCCAGCCTAGCCAGGCTGATTTTAGCTGGTGGTGGCCAAAACCCCTCTAAAACCAGCCTGGTTGACCAGCTAAAACCATCAACCCAGCAGGGCTTTAGCACATTAACCTTAACCAACAATTAAATAAATAATGAAGTGAAGTAACCTGACACGAATTTGTCCCACTGATGTTCTACATGTTTATCTGGGAATGAGGATTTCTTAAGATTTAGAAAATAGAAAACAAATACAGCTTTAGTTTGTTTTAAGTACCTTATTTTACTACTATAACTAAGCTGGAAACATCTTTGTAACATCTACTTTTTGGTAAAACTGTGTTGTTAAACCAGCCTGATCCCATGATGAAAACATACCTGTGGGAACTTTTCACACATTCCAGCATAACCAAATTTACGGTATTTACTAGTTGCCATAGCAACACTATGCAGAGAAAAAAGAGCGCCAAAATTCAAAAGCCTTTTGAAGATATCGCTGAATATTTATTTTACCATAGTAAAAGTACATTTCTGGCTGAAGTAAACTTTTCATTTCAGTTTTTAGTATTCATTTAAAATTAGCCAAATCTGCTATTATTTTAATCTCCAATTTGTTATTTATCAGTTTAGATAGTTTATTAACACTTCGCAAACCAGCAGAAGACACTAACCTGCTTTAAACTCCAGTCGCGCAGATGGGGGACGTTGTAACACTGTGTTACAATATGCCCCTCTGTTATTAAACTATGATATTCTATAACATTAGCGATGCAATTTACACTGTACTTCTAAGGATTTTGATAAGAAACCACAAGAAACAGGTGAATAAAGGCTGACAATCAATGTTTAATGTTCAGAAGTTATTATTTCAAGAAATGTAAAGCATTTTGGCTGGTTTATGTGTGATGTGTTCTATGTGAACTGTGTGTGGAGGGAGTGGAGTGTTTTTCTGAATGTCTAAATGTGTTTCATCTATTTGTCTACATTGTTTTGAACTACTGTACAGCTGTGTGTTGTGATCATGGCCATTCCAAGCATTGTTGCGATGTGTTATTGTTAAACTCCAAAATTCAATTTTTTTTTTTTTTTTAAATGTCATTAATTTATTTGAAAAAGTTAACACATGTATTTTATTTTTAAATATTAAATATTTTAGTTTGTTGTGTGTATATATATATATATTTTTTTAATTCAATCAGATAACATTTGTCATATGGCTGTGTTACAACGTGCCCCTCAGATGTTACAATGTACCCCACATTAACATTAACATTAACATTTCACTTCATTTCTTTTGAGGTAAATAACGAAAAACGTATACACTGTAAATATGAAACAAAGCAATATATTTGTACTAGACAAGTGTGAAAATAATGTAGATAAAAATTGTACTCTGAACCCCACGTGGATTTACATAAACCAAGAAATTCAAAAAGTGTTAGGTTGTGCCCTCTCTCCCCTACATCATTATCATCCACTGGAACACCACTCTCTCGTGAACACGTATACAACATTTAGCAGAAGCTAGGGATTATTTAAGAGATTGTTTTTCGTTCTCTCATCTTTAAGCTCTTTCATCGTGAATCATGTTTTTCACAGTATTTGTACCCAAGATTCCGTATCCAATTCTGATGCCGGCTGAGCTACCAAGCAAGCTTGTTACATCAGGAAAGCGAAACATGGAGCTGTAATCATAACTGTGTATGAAAATAATTCTAGTGTTCATTTCTGTTGGAAACCGCAGTGATATGTATTTACTGATATTTAGCTCCATCCACATAGATCCTACATAGTCTGACATGAGAAAAGAGCAAAACCTTTAGGGAAAATGGTGGTTGCAACTGGAGTAATTTAACCATCTTCAATTAAATTGAAGTGGCTATTGCTTATCACTGCTTTCTACGTAGGTAGTCATTGTGTACACCTGATGACTGGTTTTCATGGTTTTTACAACACTTTCAAAGATCCTGCTACCGTAGTTATTTGCAAGGATCTTTGTTCTTTTGGTTTGAAAGTATGTTGGTTGGTTTATTGGGTTACTCTAATACAGTATGTCTGAAAGACTGTGAGATGGCTGGCTCTGGCTGGAGGAGATTGTGGCCTACAGGCATTATTAGAGGTGAAGCACTCACCTCTGTTTTTCCTTTGTTGGACAGCCCTTTTGAGTGAACCTGAGATTGCAGAGGGTACCAACATGAATCAGACTGAAGTGCAGCAACTCACACAGGTCTCATATTGCCATCACGGGGGAAAAAACATACTAAGTAACCTCCAAGATGGAATGGGAATAGCCAGCTCTTACTGTGGTTTCAGAGCTGATCCCAGGTGTTTTTCTTCGTTACTGTCTCAGAAGTGCACTGTAATGTGGGCACTGGATCAAAATGGCACATCGGTCATGAGTCCAGAAGATGCTCCTGGTGTCAAGCGCATTAGAAAATGTTCTTCGGAATGATTCTAAGACGATACTTATGGGGGCTGTTTTCAGTAAACATGAAGATAAATCGCTGTATGAGAAAACTTCTGCTGCATACAGTGACTGTGTATCTCCCTCTGTGGTGTTCAATAGGGCAATCGATGAATCAACAGAACCATAAACCATAATAACCCATAAAGCTGTAGAGTGATGAGGTGACACACAGTCTTTATGACTTTCATAGGTACTGATAGAATGAAACACAATAAGCAAGAGCAACAAAAGCACAGGATAATCTGTGTGCTATGAAGTCCACAATTCTGACTTAAAGAGGATAATGTTAGTACCTTGGTTAAGCTTTTGTCTGTGATGTTGGAAGTACAAAAACTGAGGTTTTCAGCTCAGAAGAGGATTAGGGCTCAGAGATTCTGCCAGGGATGGTCTGTATTTTACTCGTAATTGTCAGGAGAAATAAAAAGCACTACCGGACTGCCATCTGGGGAAAAAGAAAGTCTTTCTTTGTTCATCTCACCGCAATTCCATCAAGCAGTTTTTCCCTTCGGGAGTATAGTCTGTTGCTATGGAAATTTAAAGTTGCATCTGTTTTAAGCTTTGAAAGTATAGAGGTATTTGTCTTTATGCCAAGTGTAATTCTGCTTATGTGAATTCATATATGTCAGATATTAAGATATTACTGTAGACATTTAGATTTCATACAAATTACCAAATAGTTTGGGACTCTACAGTCCCAGCAGTCTTTGTTGGCCCAGAGCCTTACGCTCATTAAATCCTCATCTTAATCTAATTGCTCCAAACAAACGGAATGCGCTTAAAACAAGCAAGTCAGAATAAACAAAACATTTTTATTAAAATAGCATTATTTCAGTGCATAAATTATTACTTATTCATCAGCCTATTTTATTATTTCACAAATAAGGATTCTGTAAGAAATAACAGCCTTTATGTTTTGAGATAATTCCCCACTTGGCTGCCTCTGCAATGTCAACCAAATGCTTTCATATTTCATGAGCACATAATTTGTTCTTTCAGATAATACAGTTGGGTTACTAGAAATGTTCTAATTGGATCTGTTGGGTCAAAAAGTTTCATATACGTTCTCAAATGTGGAGGATGATGTATTGTGAGTTAATATGAAGCACAAATGTTATTTGTTTTGTTTTGTTTTTGTTTGTTTGTTTTTTTTGTTTTTTGTTTAATGAATTGCATTTTGACCCATTCAGTTAATTAATTTAAAAGAGGAAGTGTATGTGAAGAGGATGTGTACCATGATTGTTTTTTGTTAAACAGATTGTGTAAAATGAACACCATTAATAGGTGTACCATATTGACCCGAATATAAGCCGACCCTGATTATAGGACGACCCCCATTTTTCAAGATGTACCTTTTGGAAAAAGGCTTTTTGAAAACCAAATCTTGTGTTTTGTTAAGAAAAAAAAATATTATTATTATTTTCATATTGCATATTTTTCCTTGTTTAGTTTTTGTTTTGAAAGTATGGTAAATACTGGTAAAATGCACCAACAATCATGTTAAAAAATATACATTAAAACAACGGGTAACCCATCTAAATTATATAACAATTAGGCTATCCATCTTATAGTAGCCTACCAACATTTTATTAACAGTAGAAGTGAAATCTTATTGTAGTCTTGAAATCTGGGTACTGTCTTACATTTTAAAATCACTTACAGAGGAAGTTTGGTCCCATCAGGCTAACATGACAGTCAAGATTCATGCCGCTGTAAGCTTTTCTTTTTCTTTTGTTTTCAATCGTGTTGTTCTAACATTACTGACAAATATTAGGCTACATTAAGTATTCCTTGGCACACTCGTTTTACGCGGATTTGGCGCCACGTATAGTTGTGAGTGTATTATTGACATGTCAAAGTCTAGACCCTGAATATAAGACGGATGCGTTTTTTCAGATGTATTTCCAAGGAAAAAAAATTGTGCTATATTCAGGTCAATTTAGTAATTTATTTCATATTCTTAGTATATTAATAATATTAACAAAGTGTGCTTGTGAAGAGATTAAACCAACCCTGCAACCCTTCAAATAATGAGTTTTGGGTCGACAAACGTGCCAGCGCCTTTTGTGGCATTTCTTCCTGATAATCTCTAAAGGAACTTACATTATGTTATCATTTTTGGTAGTACAGATAAGAGCAATGCATCATTCGAATCTGTAAAGGGTCTACTTTTATTTGTATACACTAATAATAACAACAAAACTTTGTGCTTTTGTAAAATAAAGAAAAAAACAGGGTGTGCTTTCAGCCGTCTCGGTCTCCGTGATCTTCATTTTGAAATGCGTCACAAAAATTAACTGAAACTCAGTGAACACTCGACACCCCAAAACACCCTCAGACCCTAGAGCAGGGTTCCTCAAATCTTACCCTGGAGGTCCAATGCACTGCAGAGTTTAGCTCCAACCCTGATTAAACTCACCTAACTGTGATTCTCTAATGATCCTGAAGACCTTGATTAGCATTCTCAGGTGTTTGATTAGGGTTAGAGCTAAACTCTGCAGCGCATTGGACCTCCAGGGTAAGATTTGAGGAACCCTGCCCTAGAGGGTTAATGTGTTTATTGTTCCTGATTAAATTAATACATGACATTAAAGGGATAGTTTACCCAAAACTGAAAATTGCGTCATGATTTACTCACCCTCAAGCCAGTCTAGGTATAAATTACTTATTTTCTTTCAGACAAATACAATCAAAGTTATATTACAAAATTTCCTGGCTCTTCCGAACTTTATAATGGCAGTGAATGGCTGTTGAGATTTTGAAGTACAATAAAGTGCATCCATCTATCATAAAACAGTGCTCGGCTCCAGGGGTTAATAAAGGCCTTCTGGAGCAAACCGATGCATTTGTGTAAGAAAAATATCCATATTTACAACTTTATAAACCGTAATTTCTAGCTTCCACTAACTGTCATAAATGCATTCACATGAGTGGCATTCCAGTGGATAACGTAGGAAGTAGGTGTAGCGTAAGCTCCAGTGATAATATGCTAGTCTCACAAGAACCAAGTTTCGTTTACAACAAAGGAAAACCAGTCTCTTGGTTTATGGTTCATTCCTGGGTTTTGGCAACATTTCAACTTGGAATATCATTTTTTTTTTAAATACATATGATTCATTTTCTAAATACCTCACATAATTATAATTAGGCACATATGAAATCTCATAAAATCATATTTTTCACATTTTTACAAGACTGGAGCTAAAAATACACAAATTATGTGTCTATGGTATCTTTTTTTGTAAAAATTTGTTTAATTTAAAAGTTGAACTAAAAACACAGTTTTATTGTTATAGTCCTTAACATGTCAGATAGTAATCAAAAAGAAATGCTTTCATTCCTATTTGTCTTCTTTTCGTTTTTTCAAAAATATTTACGTGACAAGGTGTGACGGGGTTGATGTCTGTAACACATTTAAAGGGATACATTGCCTTAATTTTAATTTTTGGTTTTATTTCTCTCTCATATTGTCCCTTTTATTTCTGGACCAACATATCTGCATTCCCAACATTGTCTTTCTGCTGCAAATGTGGGTGCAGTTTCTGTTGTAGGATGTGGACATATTATGTAAGAAATTCAGTTGTTTCATGATTTTGGTAAGTATGCATTTGCTGATACCATGGCTATTTTATTATATTTATTAATTTTTTTTGTTAAAATGATTAATAAATGAAGTAAATAACTCTGTTGTCAACCCAGTTTACAATTCCATAACAATCAGACATACATATATTTGTGAAAGGGTTGAGTTTTTTTACTCAAAATTACCACTGATCTTCATGTAGTTACGAGAGTAGACCATATATGACAGCAATAAAATAAGTACATTGTATGTAATAATAATAATTTTCATCTTAATTTTATGTGACTGGGTTGAGTTGTTAAGCTTGACAGTACCCTCCCTGACTATAATATGCCTCCAAAATATTAATAAAAAGTATTATACTACTAACCATTTTCTGCACCACTATTAAAGAGACCTGACAGATGCCATTTCTGATAAATTATGTCAAATATGAGCAGTCTAAAATTATTATGGGTGTAGAATGGTTAGTGGGATGGGGTTGAATTCAGAATGAGGGACTTAACATTAAAGTCTGTTTTTTATCAAATATCTTGCAGTGTTTCTTTTTAGAAAAAATATATTTCACAAGAAATTAACACAAATAAATGCTTACATTATTGTCAAAAATCACAGACACTATGAACATTCTGTTAATAATTTTCACAATTAAGCACAATTAAGTATGAAATCAGTGAAGTACCTCAGGGACATGAAAAAATGCTTGGTTTAAGATAGATATAAGACATTATTTTATACAGCAATAACAACAACAAAAATTAAAATGCAATAATTATTTTTATTCAATATAATGGGCATAGCAAAGTAATGTTAAAAGCTTAGAACAATTAATTTTGGTGGACCACCACTTTAGAAACTCAAGGGGGGACTAAAGTATGACAAAATCCCAGGAATTACCCTTTTATCAAAATCCTTCTACATTTCTCTTTACAAATCCTCGTTTTGTACTTATAATTCATGACCGGTGTTCTACATTCATCACTTCCGTGTTCACCTACGTCCTTCGTCATCCGCTGGAACGCCACTCTCTCATAAACGCACATACGCCAGTGAGTGGAAGCTAGAGATTACGGTTTCTAAAGTTTTAAATATGGATATTTTTCGTACACATATGCATCGATTCCCCCATATGGAGTACTTTTTATGATGGATGGATGCACGTTATTGTACCTCAAAATCTAAACAGCTATTCAGTGTCATTATAAACCTTGGACAGATATAAATTTAACTGTACTCATCTCGAAGAAGAAAGTCATATGCACCTAGGATGGGGTCATTTTCATTTTTGGGTAAACTATCCCTTTAACTGCATAATTAGTATCATAATAGAACTGTACTTTATTTCCTTACTTACTTACTTACTTGCGTACACTCATAAAATTCTGTTATATGTCCTAACATTTTAAAACTACAAAAAGCATATAAAGGTGACTTTCAAATAAAATGGACAGACTGCAGTTTATGGTATTCCCCTGATTTATATTAGAAATAATTATATCGTTTAGAGTATGCAAATAAAATATGCAAATAAACAGCTTTTACAAGCAGCAGGCGGTGAGTCAGCCAGGACATAAATACAATCCTCTAGCAGAGCAGAACTAACAGATGCAGTAAAATCTTTATGCCATCGGAAATTATTGGACACTATTACATGATGCAAGTCAATATACCATTTGACATCTGTCCGCAGATTCTAGCAATGCTGTTGCTATAAAAGTACTGGACAGTTTTATTGGTTAAATGGTTCCCTTTGTATGTTGTACAAGAGTAAAGTTACACCCAGCCATCTAGCAAAGTCAGTAATGAGGATGACATTAATGTCTCATTTTTCTTACAATTGTATGCAATGGTTTTAAAACAGCAGGTCAGTCATGAACTCCTAGCGTGTTGCAAAAAGACAGCAACTATTGCTTATGGTGGACATACTAGAAACAGTAATGGAAACAAATTCCTTACAAACATACAAAAAACAAGCTATATTTCCGATCTCATTTGTCCGAATGAAACTCCCCCCTTCCCTCAGCCAATTACTGGGGAATGATAAGCCTGGCATTTCTTCAGAGGTCACCGGGCAAAGAAGAGAGCTCATCAGACAAGCAGGATGTGCTGGTGTTATGTATGAACCATCACTGTGTATTAGGACACCAGCAACTCAATCACATTGGGTGCCCTCGAGGCAGACGTTTGGCCCTAAATGACTTGCGAAGGAACATGAAAGTTGGATTGAAGTGCCTGACAGACAGAGATAATGACATTTTGTGCACACAATGTGAAATCTAGAAAATTAAGAAATGATACTTGGTTTGAAGAGGCCAGGCTTTTGGTGAGCTTTGCATGTTATTTTGGGCAAAACATACTGCAATTGAGAGGGCGTAAATTGAGGTTTTTAGACAAGGGCAGACTTGATTGCCTTGTGGATTAATTCTGTTTTGCAGCTCATTTGCGCATTTAACACTAGATGACCTTACTTGGCTTCGTAAAATAATCCGCCGGCAACCGTCTAAAGGAGATTTTTGTTTCATCAGCCACTGACTGTGTGGCTGCTCACCAACCATTTGAACTGATGACAGGTCTAATCTTCGAAAAGATTAAAGGAATTGTCTTGAATTTGCCTGGATCACCTTGTCAGAGCAGAACTAATTAGAGCTACTTGCTAAAGCTTAGATTTCAGAGTCTGCTACACCTTCATAATGCCGTGAACTTCAGCATTTTTATCAAACATGTTTAAAGGACGACGTAGCAAGTTCAAGCTTTAAAAATAAATGGATATTTGGAGGTAGCCACATAAAATATTCAGTCAAGACCTTTCCAGAATGATTTTCTCTATAGAAAGACAGTATTAGATTTTTTGGTCACTGATTAAAAGAAAGGAGCTGCACTGATTTGGCACAATACGGATTTGAAATAAAAAGCATGATATAAACAAGCTAGTACAAGAGATGAAATAAGAACTTTTATTTGCAGTGGCACACTGAAGTTCTGTCAATTATAGTTTCCCAGCAGAAATTCTTGTTGTACTTTCATTTCACTGCCTCATTATTATTTTTTTCTGCTCTAGACATACATGATGGATAGCTAATCAGCAGACTGTCAGAAAGTTATCAAGCAGCTTATTGTTTTAATTATCTCTTTTTTCATGGCTATGGTTTCCCAGAATCCAAAGCTAAAGCTTCACGAGATTGAGACTGATTCTTTATGTGGCTTATTTTCCCCCTGATTTACTCTTTGTCATGCATATTATGTTGTAATTTTCTTTCAAGGTGGAAATTTGATTTAAAACAATTCTCCCAGCTGAGGCTCTGTTTCTATCTCGGTGATTCATATTATTTAATAACATACTTGGAAAACTGTCTAGATTTGCCTGCATTAAATTTCACTGTCTGTCTTTGGATGTCATATGGAGGATATTGAATGTTTGGCTGTATTTCAAAAGCTAACATGTTTATTCCCCACTGCATCTTCTTTTCATCAGCTGGTTTGTCATATCTATGCATATAAATCTTCTATATAGATGTGCATCCTGCATCCTGTTTTATAACAATATTTCTTGCATGTGAGTATATATGCATACATACACTCACCAGCCACTTTATTAGATACATAATAAGGTTCAGTTGCTCATTAAAGGGTTCTGTCATTAATTACTAACCCATATACCATGGGGCCATTGAATGCTTAAATCTGATTGGCTGACGAATGTTCTAAGGTGTGCAATTATTTTCAAGGAAATGCACGGCGAACATAGTTCCAGGCAAATCTTGACCATATTACACGTCTAAATCTCTTCGCCACATGATTTCAGTTATTTCAAAGGTCCTTAAAGCCTAAAACAGCAAAATAACCAAAACCCACAATGACACTGGCCAAACAAATAAATACAGTAAACAACAGGTTAAAAGTGACAGATTTTTCCACGTTTTTGCCACAAAATTACATTATTATGTACAGAAAGCACATAGACCGAGTACAGTAGAGACACTTTCTGCTTTTTTCATCCCTACAAAAAAACTAGATGCGGAAATAAAGTGATTTTTCACATATTTCTTTTACGTATGTACTAAAATATCATAAATTGATAATAGCTATAAGTAGTGTTCCACAATTAGCTCATAAACATAAGGTGACTTTTTGTCTCAGCTGTGCCCATATGGTGTACAGTTGAGACACACATTCTTAATGCTCTAAAGCTGGCTAACTATTTATTGCAAATGTAAAAAATACAAAATTACAGTTGAGCATTTTTTTTATTATTCAGATTTATTTATTTGCTTTATTTAATTCAGATTCAGTTAAACAAATATTTAACACTAGAAATGATATGGCAATCATTACAAATGTAAACATAACAGTAAAAATACTTGTATATTCTATAACCCTACCCTTAAACCTACGCATCACTCAAAACTTTCTGCATTTTTACATTATAAGTCATTCTGTATACATTTTATGCTTGTTTCCTTATGGTTAGAATTTATTGGTATTACTTTACTTGTGGAGACATTTGGTCCCCATAATGTAAGTAATACCAGTACACAAACACACACAGCCTTTGAATATGAATTTTATTTTCTATTATTGAACTGTTACTGTATACACAGCAACCTAAAAAGGGTGTATCAAGGAAAATACCTTGCATGGCACAATATCTTAAAGGGGTCATCGGATGCCCATTTTCCACAAGTTCATATGATTCTTTAGGGTCTTAATGAAAAGCCTATATTATACTTTGGTTAAAAGTGATCAATAGTAGTGTAAAAAAAAACACCCTTTTACCTTGTCAAAATCAACTCTGCAAAAACTCAACTCATTTTATTACATGGTCCATTTAAATGCAAATGAGCTCTGCTCGCCCCACCCCCTCTGCTCTGGGATTATGAGATGTAATGTTTACTTTAGTCGCATTTAGTGGCGAAACTTGACAACACGCACATTATTAAGAAAGGCCATTTGCAAAGATGCATAAAAAACCTTTATACTCCCTTCTGCTGTGGGTGAAGCTGCATCAGGAACGATTCGCACGAACATATAGGCATATGTCGATCGGGATCGGCGCTTTCCATTTAAAAACGTTTTCCTCTGCGTCTTCAGCGGCTCAGATGTCAGGAGTAAATGACAACTGCTATGTTCATTATTACATCCAACAACAGAACAATTCAATCGCTCAATTGGAGACATTCTTGTCTGCACCGGAGTGGACACAATGGCGATTGAAGTGGCACTGTTTGAGCTCGGTGAGGGCGGGTCTAAGGTAAGGCGCTCATGGCAATCTACTATCATGGGAGCGTCCTCTGTCAGTGTGCCGTCACACTGACAAGAATCTGAGAATGACCTGATTTTAAACAGGGGATATTACTTTAAAAGATTAAAAATCATTGTCATTTTATCATTGTACGGTGGTTGTGTACACAAACTGCCAACACACATTAATGTTCAAACAACATGTAAAAGTTAGTTTTGCATCCGAAGACCCCTTTAAAATAGGTTTTAAGAGCACAGAGTAACATTTGCAATGATATATGTTAAGTTTAACAATCATAATATAATAATAAGTTATTCATTGTGGAAAGTACTTGGTGAAATGAAAGTCTCAATTTGGAAAAAAAAACTTGACAATATCTTCGGAGTGGAAACAAGCACACATTTCAAATTTCCCACAATTAAAAAGCACACTATTACACATGTGTGGAGCAAAAATCACTGCTCAGGTTTCCTGTGTATACAAGTTATTTAAGTTGTTTCAATGTTTCAGATGTACTCAGTCTACCCTATTCTATTTCTCCCACTTTGTCTCCCTTACAGACGCACACACACATACAGTTTGCACACGTTAATATATGCGCTAATGTTGTTAGCGCTGCTCTGAAAAATTAACGACCTAAACCATGACATTGACATTTATACATTTTATACATGACATTTTTCACAAGTAAGGTAACAACAGAGCTGTCCCTGAAGACTTAAAACTTAAAGTTTCACTTTTAGTGGAGATGACACTGCCCATCACTTCTGAGAGACACACAGACTCAGAGAGGTAATTCTTGAGCTTAATCTCTCTCTCCCTTCCTCTCTCTCTCTCTCTCTCTCTCTCTCTCTCTCTCTCTCTCTCTCTCTCTTTCTTACTCTCACTCTCTCCTTCCATCTGTGTCTAAAAACTTCATTATTAACTGCATTAGTCTGCTCTCAACATTTTAAAATTTTGGAATTAGCAACGGAGGCGTTGGATGACATGCGTAAAAAATTTAACCTACTCACAATAGGATTTTAAGGACAAAATTCTTAGAATTCACGTCATGACCACATCAGCACCTCGGGTGTGCATTATTTTCTAAGAATTCAACAGCGTGTCATCAATTATTCCTTACTCATGTCATTTCAAACCCATAAGACCTTTGTTCTTCTTTAGATCACAAATTAAGATATTTTTAATGAAATCTGAGAGCTTTTTGACCCTGTATAGACAGCAACTACCATGGTCAAGGCCCAGAAAGGTAAGGACTTTGTTAAAATAGTCCATGTGACATCAGTGGTTCAACCTTAATATTTACGAAGCTACGACTTTATTCATCAATTTATTTCTTATCCGTGTCAGTCTTCTGACATAGAACCTGGGAGGGCTGCGACTTGTTTACAAGCAGAGGAAAACAAACACTGTACATAAAACAGTCTGTGTCTGTAGATTTCGACAGAGGGGATGACTTGCAATTTTTTACCCAGCCTTACTTATTCAAACCAGAATATGCAGACGATGAACTAAGAGAGAAGGACATTCTACGTCAGAACGCCAGCTATATTGTTTTTGGTTTCTCTCCTATTCCTAATAAGAGTAGTCCCATTTTCCAATACTCTTTCAAGTCTACTCGACTCATACGAGAGATCTTAAAATGTCACCATTTTCAAAGGTCAGGCTTCCACTTACCCAGCAAAGACTGTAGTTTTGCCTGGTTAATTGGTTTACATCTCAGGGACTCTCTGCTACATTAGTGCTACAGCACTGCAATGCTATTCATGAAAGTCTTTGTATCTCAAACATTTTTAAATGATCAATCTAAATGAAAAAGTTTAGTCCAATAGTGGGTAGATGACATTTTCTACTAAGGCTTTTTTAATGAAGGATTGTATTTGTTTACTCCAGACATAGTGTGATGCACCCAAATGAATTGATATTGACTGATCCTCTAAACATTATCCCATTTATTACCAACCTAAATGTTATTTCAGTAGAATTATTCATCATCATGTCTTACGTAACTCGAAAACACAAATGAAACAGTATAGCAAGCAAAGAAATAATGCCATTTGTTTAATATTTTTCAATCCAACAGAGTCTGAATTAGTAATTCCAGCAGGCATTTCTGATTCTGTTTTCTGACCTTTTATACTTATCTTTATTAATTAATGATATTTACTGCTATTTAAGAGAATATTCTTTATTTCCTTCACATATTATCTCCTCGTATTTGATCTGGAACTCCCAGTTCCTCTTTAGATTGTGTAATGAGCTCTAGTTGATATTTAATGGTCATTTCTAATGCAGAATCTGCTCAGCTCTTTGTGCATAACTGGACAAGGCCGAAATGAAATGCATACTAATATCTCCTAATGCAGTATTCACTATTATACTCTTTCTCTTTTAGATGACACATGTCTTGGATACAGACAGCTCACTCCACAAAAGCTATTCACTCAAAGACTTAATTAATGGCTCTCTATTAGGAGTCCTCTAAAGACCCTTTCAAATGTATCCAGGATAACAATGTGTAATGCATGAATTCCTCTATAACATTTAAAGCATGTTTGCGAATGATAGTGGGTTGTTTTGAAGTAGTCCCATTCTGGGTGCACAGTCCCTGCCTTTATTTAAAAGATAAATTAAAGAATAACGAGGTAATTAAAACAAATATATTAATATTTACGATCTTATGAGAAAAACATAAACATGTGACACATACAGCCATAGCTGTAGAAAATACTGACGTGACAATTCTGTTGTTCAATCTGTGCTCATTAACTTGTTTGTCTCTCATTTAAGTCAATTTATTGTAAGTGTTATGCAAATAGGATTATTCACTTATAGAGGTAAAATAGGGAAGACTTTAATGACATACTTCTCTACGATCTTCCATCTTGTAGGCCTTTAAGTTAAATTAATTTCTCTTAGGAAACATAAACATAGATAAACCTAACTGACAGAAAAGGATGCTACGCACAATGCATTTTTAACTCCAATTTTATATATTTACACTCATGAGGAACTACGAAGAGCAAGAACATTTAACATAAACATTCATGAAGTTTGCCCACAAAAAAAGCATGTTTTAATGCATTTTCTGTGCAATCCACACATAATTACCTGAATGATTTACATTCATTTCACAAGAAAGTTTCTTTGATGACAGCGTGATTGCATTTTTATGAGACCAAACATACAGTTTAATATTCATTAAACACTCTATTGAGAGTCTTCAATGCCCTCGGAGGAGGTTGATGCAAGACACCGGTTCCTCCTAATGAGCTCAACATATCAATTTTACATCACCGTATCAATATACATGGGGCCATAAAGCTAGGTGCATAAAACACTCCGTTAAAGGCCAATGCATTCGTGGTCATCAGTAGGACTTCTGAGGAAATTGGGCCGTGTCTCTTTTGCTGATGAGGGGAGGAAATGAGATCGAGCATGTCAGCAATCTTTTTGCCATGATAGCAGGTCATTAAGAAGGAGTCAGCACATGACTGACAAATAGATTAAAGGAAAATGTCAGCGCTAATATCCTAACCGCGTATTTATGGTCGTTCAATTGCATGTTTGTCAGAATTCATTCTGTCCAAATTGCCCCACTTCAGTTTAGACATCTAAAGAGGATACTGTATTGAATAAAGGAGCAGAGGGGATTCTCCCATCTCTTTCACAGCACATTTCACAGCATCAGGACTGCCTCCGGGCATGATATTGAAAATGGCAGATGAGAAAAGCTCTTATGGAGCTAAGAGAGCAAACCTGAGTCGAGGTGGCGCGTGAATGGCATGCCGAACAGTAATGACTTTCTCTTGACTGGCTGAAAGTATCCGGGCTCCTGGGTGAGTCCTTCGAGTACTGCGCTTCCATTGACTGACTGTCCCGTGTTTCTCTCATGAATATTCTGCCTTTCTCTGCTGTGTTTTACCCAACGCTGGGAGACAACAAAGAGCGCGGGACTGGAGACAATGCTGCAGTCATTTGCATGGACCGCAAGCGGCATACCTCAAATAGCTTTTCGCTTTCAGCCGGTGTCATAATAGGCACCGTCTTATTCGAGATGTACGAACGCAATACAGATTGATCGTATGAATGTCTCGGACCTTCATTTGTGGAACTAATGGACTGAGGTTCAAGCCACAGCAGTCGATAACGGCGCTCCACGCATTCACTCCAAAATCAATGTGCATCTCCACTTGGGTCTTAACCTACATCAAGCCCAGAGGATCCGTCAGAATAGTTTTGATCTGCTGTGAATCACGTATAAACTAATTATTGGCTGTTCGAATCAGGCCTTATCTAGCTAGATGGCTGACGGTGTATAAAACGGCATTTCTATTCAGATTCGCTCTGGAAACGAGCGAACAATGCCGTTGCAATTGACGATAACAAGCGACAGACAGCTGGCGATGTTCTAATAACCCCAGGTCACCCACTCATCCTTGTAAATTGCTCATGTATAATGAAACCCATTGTTTATTCCTGCTGCAAAACAACATAATTACGCGATTCGTTTTCAATGAGGTTCAAAAACGCTTTCTTAGCTTGGCAATTTGAAATAATGCAAAATCAATGAGGGAGAGTTGAGCTGGAAAATGAGAATATCTAGGTGCTGTAAAGGTGAGCTCACTGTGCATCATCTCTCCCTTCATCATCACTTTAAGTAGGTCCCAATGCACATCCTGTCTCTAATTAGCACCACTGGGGCTGTGAATCATTTGTAGCACACTGCTGAGCAGGCTTTCGGTTCAGAATGACTGGAAACTCATTTACTGTCCATAAAGCGATGGGAAAAGTTTCATGCATGAATTGATGGAAGTTGTTGCATGATGCTTTTTTCTTCTTCCATTTCTTAAGTAGCAAAGTTAGGACTTTGTTGAAAGTTGGTTTATTTCTAATAATGAGTCATACCTCAGCCGGTGAAAAGATGTGCACCTTAATTTTCCATCTGAATTCACCCTAATTGATTTTTTTTATGCATAAAAGGGGCTCATCATGAGGAAGTTCATTTGAATTCATCATGAAACCTTCTATTTAATCTCTAGATTTTCAAATCTCTTTCTTGTCTTCACAGAGTTGATAGAACTAATGCTAATAATATGTTGTTTTCATCCTAAAGTTTAGTACAAAGGAGACTTTAATACGCTTACATGTTCTGTAGTATATCAATGCTGTGATAGCAAACAACCCTGAAAGATAAGAGAATATAGGAGGTAGGCTACAAAAAGAAAAAAATATTTTTTTCCCTTGGAGACAGACAGGTTAACAGCCTAGTTTGGCCATATTTTGATGTATTGTGCTCGGGGGGGAGGAAATCAGGAGTGTAACTCAGAAGGGAAACTCCCACCTGCACTGGATCTATGTGGGACTCTAAAGGCATAGTCAGGCCTGAGAGACCTCAGAGCAGAGACAAACATTTGTCACATCCCTGAACGGATGCTAATCGAACATGTGCTGTCACAGAACTACCTACACAGCAGAATACAGAGTGGAAAAATGCCCAAGAAGGATATAACGATCTGTTTTTCTACACAAGACATGACATCATAGCACATGCATCCATGGAGTCATGAACTTCTGAACACGTGTAAGATATGGTTGCTCTCTCCTTTGGAATACTATCATCAAGGGAGTCATGGTGGCATCATTGTCTTAGGAGGAGAATTTTTATAGCATTTATGTTTTGTTTCTGTGGTGGCAATTACAGCACAGCAATGGACATAAATAACATATATTACACACTATGAGACTAACAGTAAATAATATGTATTACACACTACTGTTCAAAAGTTTGAGGTCAGTTAGAAGTTATTAAAGAAAGTAATGCTTTTATTCTGCAGGGATGCATTACATTTATTACAAGTGACAGAAATCGTCTGTAATGTTATAAATGTTTTTACTATTTTAAACATTTGCTGTTCTTTTCAACTTCTGTTTATGAACCGGTGTAATAAAAGTATAACGGTTTGCACATAAATATGTAGCAGCACAACTGTTTTGATTATTAATATGATTAAATATTTCTTGAGCATGTTTTTTTGGCATGTTAGAATTATTTCAGTATTCTTCAGGTTATCATAGTGTTCACCCAAAAATGAAAATTTGATGTTTATCTGCTTACCCCCAGGGCATGAAGATGTAGGTGACTTTTTTTCTTCAGTACAACACAAACAAAGATTTTTAACTCAGATCGGTGCAGTCCGTCAGCCATATAATGGCAATGGATGGGCACCAAACTTTTAAAAGTAAAAAAAAAAAAAACATGTACAGACAAATCCAAATGACACCCTGCGGCTCGTGATGATACTTTGATGTCCTAAGACACGAAATGATCATTTTGAAAATGCCGAAGCGATCTGACGCGTATACATGGCTGTGTATCAAAGGTAAAAAAAATTAATATAAATACTGTTCAGTTTCTCGCAAAAAACGATTGTTTTGTGTCTTGGGACATCAGTGTATCGTCACAAGTGGCAGGGAGTAATTTGGATTTGTCTGTGCATGTTTTTTTGGTTTTTTTGCCTTTTAAAGGTTTGGTGCCCATCCACTGCCATTATATGGCTGACAGACTGCACTGATTTGACTTAAAAATCTTTGTTTGTGTTCTACTGAAGAAACAAAGTCACCTACATCTTGGGTGCCCTGGGGATAAGCACATAAACATCAAATTTTCATTTTTGGGTGATCTATCCCTTTAAATGTAATCATTTGCATTTGTTTATATTTGTAAGATTTGTATAGTTTAAAGATTTCAAATTTGGATCTGGGAGCAAACAGGAAACAAAAACAAAAGCATTGTAGCTTTACAAAAGTTTTTTAATGTAATCTTCGTATAACAAAAATAAAAATTATTTATCTAAATTTAATACAAATCAACACTTGAGAAATGCCAAGATTTGAAGAAACACCCTTATTACACAATGATGTTGAAGTATGTGAATATGTTCATCACAATCGACCCTTCGCAAACAGCTTTATTGACAGGCTATCTGAACAATCATAATGCTGGTTCCTCCATTTTGTCCGACAAACAAATCAGACAGGAGAGTAGATTAACTTCAGTGGACTTAAATTGTGTGTACTGATGTTTTTCTGTGGTTAAAATAAAACACATTCTGATGTTTATTTAAGTTTAAGTTGTGCTTTAAGTAAATAAGGAAAGACTAATGGTTCATGTGTCGATTAATCTGATAAGGCAATACAGTGACCTGTCATGACACATTAAAGAGCCACAAAATGGTATTTATTGTTTGAATTTCTTACAAAAATGACACATTTTAAAGCTGAGACCTTGTTTTAAACCCAAAGCAACCTGCTCTGTCTTATCTTTTAGCGTGTTGTCAGTTTCCTCTTTGTTCCGCAATGTATTTTTCACTGTGTGAGAACATGATATGTAGTGTGAGAGTAATATTGTTTGTCGGACATAGCAACAGTAACTAAAGAGGGCAGGTTTTTGTGAAACAACTATAAGCCAACAATATGGTAAACAATTTTGTTCAGAGGTATCAGACACACAGACCTTCATCCACTGCCTTTCATTTTATTCAGTGTAAAAGGCCCATTACAAGTAGTTCACAGATTCCCTCTTACATTCTGCAGCAGCAAATATTCAGTGAATGAATTATAACCCAGGACTTTCATTTCTCATATCTCAATTGAATTAATGTGCTTCTGCCTGGAGGATCATTAGCATCATCCTGGAGGCCTTCCTCGGTACAGTGGACTAACCCTCATTTACACTTTCATTGTGACTGAAAATGCAGGTAAAATTGTAACATTTATATGCCTCTGTTCCTGGTGACCCTGAGCAGGTTCATCTTAGTAAGACTAATTCCAGGGGCCTTGGGCTACTATGAGACATTTACCTCTGAAATCATTCCCTGTGATGAATTGTGTTGTTTCGCAAGTTGAGAAGTACAGCCAAGCACTGAACTGGTGAGAATTACATAATGAACTCTGTCAGACTACTTTTTGGTTTAGACTACTTATGACTTGCGACAAGATTTCTGCATGCTCTACTTTTGGCTGCGAGCAGCTTTAATTTTGGATGGGAATTTGATAACTGCCCTTTCAGTGTAGGGATTAGTGTAGGGATTATTGCTTTAAAATCCCAAATTCGTGATACATTATACATCGGCTTGATGCGTCAGACTTTCTTTTTCAAAAGAATTTTATGGGTTTTGTGCCTTTAAAGGGAACAGATAGTGGAGCAGTGACATAAAACAATGATGGGAAGAGGACGATAGGATTTACAGTGCTTTGGGAAAGTATTCACCCCTTCATTTTTTCACATTTTATGTTGCTGCCTTATGTTAAACTGCTTTAAATTACTTTTTTCCACATCAATCTACACTCCATACACCATGATGGCAAAGCACAAAAAAATGGTTTAGAAATCTTTGCAAATTTATTAAAAATAAAAAACTTGTGATTCCATTACATAAGTATTCATACCCTTATCTGGGGCAGTTGAATTTTTGCTCAGGAGCATTCATATTGTTTTTAGATGTTACTACACTTTGAGTGAAGTTAACTTGTGGCAAATTCGATTGAATGGGTATGATTTGAAATGGCACACACATCTTAATAAAAGATCTAACAGCTGAAAATGCATATCAGAGCAAAAACCAGGCCCTGAGGAAAAATGCCTGTAGAGCTCAGAAAAAAAGGGCTGCATTAAGCCACACATCTGGGGAAGAGTAAAGAAAAAATCTGCTGTTTTGAAGGTTCACAGAAGCATGTAGTATCTATTACCCTTAATGGAAAAAGTTTGAAAAAACCACAGCTCTTTCTAGAGATAGCCTCCTGGCCAAACTGAGCAATTGATGGAGAAGGGCTTTGGTTAGAGTGGTGATCAATAAGCTGATAGTTACTCTAGTTGAGCTCCATGATCATATATCTGTATGCAGATTAGGAGAAACTTACAGAAGGACAAACATCACTGCAACACTTTACCGATCTGGGCTTTATCGTGGTGGGGCAAGACTTCTCTCTTCAGCAAAGACAGATGAAAACACACTTGAAATTTGCAAAAAAAGCACCTAAAGGACCCTCAGACTGTAAAAAAAAAAACTCTGGTCTGATAAAGCTCAATTCCAAGCATCATGTTTGAATGAAACCAAGCACTGCTTATGTAACCCAGTAGAGAAAATGGATCATTTTCTCTCCTTTTTGTTGTATTTATATTTATGTACTTTTATTTTGAAAAACATTTATTTTGAAAAGAGAAAGTGTGATTCCTTAGCTCAAACTTTATTTTCCTGTTTTCACGGTTAAGTTGGGTGATAATGACCTTTTGATTTGTTAAAAAAGGTATTAGTCCCGCCTCCCAAGCTGCAGACCGGATCACTCACTAGTTTTCGGCCTTTTTCACTCTGGGAATGAGCGAGACAGGTTGTAGAGGTCCGAAAAAAAAACTTTTGGGTCGTTTGTGGAAGAAGCACGAGCTGAGAGGCTATGGTTGTACCCTTGCTGGCTCCTCACGATACCTCATCTTGGTAAGCCATGCCATGTGAGAACTAGAAAAACATGTTAGTGTATGCTGATATAAGCACGATGCTAACGCTAATCGCGAGTGCTGTTTTTTTGTTGTTGTTTGTTTGAAAGCAATGTAAAAGCTATTTTTGGTTAAAACATGGGTTCTACCAAATTCTATTTTAGTTCATAACAATACTGAGAAGCACTTTTAATTATTTTCGTACTATTTTTGGTCCAATGTAATTATTATTTTGAAGTTGAATGTACACTTTGATGGTTTATTTATATGAAAGTGTTCAGTAATTTTTCTGTAATGCTAAACTCAGTAGCACAGATAGGGTGTTACTGATAGAAATGTTGATTTTGAAGGAGAATATTTGAATTCATTAGTGTAACTCATTTCATGATTTACAAAAAGTTAAAATTCATTTAAAAATGAATATACAAATTGGTTAAAAATATTTGATCATAATGTTATGGTTGAATAATTAAAAAAGGGATAAAAAGATACATTCATTTGTTGTTTTTACATGGATTAAAAACTATTTCATGTATTACAAAGGATATTTGAGTTAAAAACATGCATGTAAAATATTACTGTATAATTGTAATATGGTAATATGAGAAAAGATAAACAAAGCTATAGCCATTGAGAAGAGATAGGATAACAGACATTTATTTAGCTGTAAACAATAATACTATTATTGTTGTGCAGGCTAGTATTACATGGTTAAGAAAACTCTGGATGGATTTCCTGGATTCTCTCAGGATGGAGATGGCGAGCCTGTGCTCAGAACTGGATTGAACATTGAAGAACCACCTTCTTCTCTACAGTGCCGAGTGGTAACACCTTGAAACACCACTTAACGGAAAAAAAGAACTGAATTATAAAGACAATTGACTTGACTTATAGTGTACAAAAGACAAACTGAGCTCATTGGGACTGGGGATTTTTTTGTTGTTGTTGTTGCATATGCCGGCTATGCTTATTGTTAAATATTGTTTACCTTGAACTGCTTTTATGTTTATTTGTTTGATAAATAATACTTGTTCTTACTTGCTCTTTGCCTCCAGCCATTTCATTGCACATTCACCGTAGTTCTTATTGTAATCCTGCTGAACCTAGCAACTGGTTTATACTTTTAACTCCGTATTACATACTTAACGTGAGTCAGGGGTTACAGTAAGTTTTGGCGAGCCAGCCAGGAGCCTTTTTCTTTTATTCCTTTACGTTATTTCTACCCTATAACATACCCAAAATGGAGATTATTGAGAATGAATCCGTAAAAGTTCCAAATTCGGTGATTGTGAGTGAAATCGCTGGAGATGAACAATTTGATGAAGTGATTGAGTTCCTAAAACAGTATGGGTCTATTTCAAGAGTCCTGAAAATTAATGACAGTAAATCTGAGTTTTTCCAGAGTGTTATTGTGGAGTACAGCTCAGGTCTTGCTGTTGAATCTCTTGATCCATTACCTCGTAACCATGTATCCGATAGTGGTTCTAGCTATAGGATACAATCTCTTGCTGGTGTTTACACAGAACAGGTTGGGAGTGACACTACCAAGTCATATCTCACTGAAATCCAATACCTAGCTAAGATGAGTGGCAGGGATTATGTAGATGTCCTAAAAGACATGATGTCACAGATTGCTAAATCAATCAAAGAACCAGAAACTGAACAAACTGAGACAAATAATTCTACTGAATCTTGCTTGGTCGAGTCTCAGCCTAGTGTCCGAAGTGCACAGCAAACCAACCAGACAAATAACACTGCGAGTAGCCCAGCTAATACAATGCCCACCATTTCTGCACACGATTTAAATCCTCCAGAAGTGCAGCGTATGGTAGTTGAGCACATTGTAAAAAGAGAAGACTATTCTGTGCAACAGTTTTCACAAAAACTATGAGTTTTTTCTGGCAAAGAACCCAGACCAACTTACAAGCCAGATTATGACACTTGGCGCTCCAGTGTAGAACTTATCATGACTGACCCTTCAATGTCCAAACTGCAACAATCACGCAGAATCATTGAATCTCTCTTACCCCCGGCAGCTGACGTAGTTAAGCACTTGAACCCCAACAGCTCACCATCAGAGTACCTTCAGCTTTTAGATTCTGCTTTTGGAACAGTACAAGATGGCGGAGAGCTTTACGCCAAGTTTCTTGATACCTTTCAAAACACAGGTGAAAAAGCGTTGTCTTACATACAGCGCCTTCATGTAGCTTTGACTCGCACTGTAAAGCGTGGTGGTGCGTTGAACAGTGATTTTGACAGACTTCTTGTCACACAGTTCTGTCGAGGTTGTTGGGACGATCCCCTTTTAACTGCACTCCAGTTAAAGCAAAAGCGAACAAATCCTCCAGCCTTCCCTGATCTGCTTTTTTCGCTACGTGCTGAAGAAGACCAGAATGCTGCCAAAAACATGCGCATGAGACAACATTTAAGCAGTACAAAACAAAAAGCGACATCCCACTTGCAAATTGCGACGTGCTGCTCAGAAGAAAATGATAATGCAAATACCTTAAGCTCAATCAAAGAACTCTCAAAACAAGTTGCAGAAATCCAAAGTCAACTAGTAAAACTTGCTGCAAAACCAAAAGCTCAGAACTCAAAAAGTGTACCCAACTCAAAACAAAAGCTGGACAAAGTAACAAAGGAACCTGAACGAACTAGCAAAACTCAAAGTACCGCTCCCAGAGCATGGTACTGTTTCCAATGTGGAGAAGATGGCCACATCAAACCCAACTGTGAGAACGAACCAAATCCAGGCCGAGTTGCTGAAAAGCGCAAATTGCTTAAAGAAAAACAAAAGAAATGGGAAGCTGAAAACCCCTCAGCCGTTAAAGAACAGTTAAACTAAAAACAGTCTCTATTGCGGGGCAGATGGGGACTGTAGCCGGTCAAAAGAGTCCCACTAAGCACAAGAAACGAGCTAACTTTAAGCAGTCTGTCACTAAGCCTCAAAAGTACAGTTTACCAAAATGGTTAGTTGGCTCTAAATGCACAGCCATGGTTAACATTTCTGACGTTAATGTTAATTGTCTTCTTGACTCAGGGTCACAAGTGACTACTATCACTGAGTCATTTTACAAACAGAACTTTCCAGATCAAGATCTTAACCCACTCTATGACCTCTTAGAAGTAGAGGGCGCCGCAGGTCAGCCCGTCCCTTATTTGGGTTAAATAGAGATGTGCGTTACATTTCCAAAAGACTTCTTAGATGAAGAGATATACCAACCTTAGCTCTCGTCGTTCCAGACACTCACCCTAACAGTCAGACACCAGTGTTAGTGGGGACAAATACCCTTGATGTTCTTTATGAAAAGTATTTAGAAATCAAGACTCCTGATTACTTACCTTGTCCTTATGGGTTTAGAGCACTGTTAAAAACTCTTGAACTAAGACATGCACACAACAAAGACGGGAACATCGGATTAGTTACCTTGTCAGCCAAGACTGCAGCAGTAGTTCCAGCGAGGCAAACTGTAGTTTTAGAGGGATCTGCTAACGTCCACTGCACTTCTACCAACACCTATGCTATAGTTGAACACCCCTCTCAGTCTTCTTTACCTGGGGGCCTTTGTGTCAAAACTTGCTTGATAGCTCTTCCATTGCGAGCTCCACACAAAGTGCCTGTAATGATCACAAACGAAACAGAACAAGATGTCACAATTCCGTCTACCTGTGTCATTGCAGAGCTTGGAGCTTTCCACTGTATCCTGTCCCAGCACAATGTCATCAGTGCAAATGAGTCCACCGAAAACAAAACACAGCTAAGTTTCAACTTCAGTGACTCACCGATCTCACAGGAGTGGAAAGAGAGAATAACTAAGCAACTCGCTGACATCCCAGAAGTATTTGCTTTTCATGATCTTGACTTTGGGTGCAAGAGTAAAGTGAAGCACTCCATCAAACTTCATGATCCGACTCCCTTTAAGCACCGTACACGCCCTATCCACCCTCAAGATCTTGAGGCAGTGCGCAAACACCTCCAAGAACTGCTCGCTGCAGGTGTAATAAGAGAGTCCCAGTCACCCTACTCGTCTCCCATTGTTGTAGTAAGAAAGCGAAACAACGATGTGCGTCTATGTATAGATTTCCGCAAACTAAATTTGCAAACGCAAAAAGACTCTTACGCTCTTCCAAATTTAGAAGAGACATTCTCAGCGCTCTCAG
The DNA here is from genome assembly GCF_049309525.1 of Garra rufa. NCBI lineage: Eukaryota > Metazoa > Chordata > Actinopteri > Cypriniformes > Cyprinidae > Garra > Garra rufa. Next base: position 24,468,441 of record NC_133371.1, on the reverse strand, counting down.
GATCGAAATGGTTTACAGTCCTCGATCTTAAATCTGGGTATTACCAGATTGAGGTCGAGGAAGCAGACAAAGAAAAGACAGCGTTTGTCACTCCACTTGGATTCTGGGAGTTCAATCACATGCCGCAGGGCATAACCAACGCCCCGAGCACCTTCCAGCGGCTCATGGAGCGCTGCGTTGGCGACATGAACTTACATGAGGTGCTAGTTTTTCTAGATGATCTCATCATCTTTTCGGACAGTTTAGAAGAACACGAACGACGACTCATGCGGGTACTCCACCGTCTTAAAGAATACGGACTTAAGTTATCGCCGGAAAAATGTAATTTTTTTCAAACTACCGTCCGGTACCTTGGTCATATAATCTCCGAAAGTGGTGTTGAGACAGATCCCGAAAAGATCCAGGCCCTCAAGACCTGGCCACGGCCTAAGAATCTCAAGGAACTGAGATCCTGTCTAGGGTTCTCAGGGTACTACAGACGCTTTATCAAAGGGTACTCGTCCATAGCACGCCTACTCAATGATCTCACACGTGGTTATCCGCCACTCCGCAAAAAGTCAAAGTCCAAAGACACCGACCAGACCTACTTTGATCCCAAACTGCCATTTGAGAGCCGATGGACTACAGACTGTCAAAAAGCATTCGATTCCGTCATTGAAAAGCTAACATCAGCCCCTATCCTAGGCTTTGCAGACCCGAAGCTGCCTTACGTGCTCCACACTGATGCCAGTACCACCGGCTTAGGTGCAGCACTATACCAGGAGCAGGAGGGTCAGCTTAGGGCCATAGCTTTTGCCAGTCGTGGGTTATCGAGAAGTGAGGCACGTTATCCCGCACACAAGTTGGAGTTTTTAGCACTCAAATGGTCAGTAACTGAAAAGTTCCACGATTATTTGTATGGCAGTCAATTTATGGTAGTTACAGATAGTAACCCACTTACATACATATTGACCTCTGCTAAATTAGATGCCACAAGCTACAGGTGGCTTGCAGCTTTGTCCAACTATAACTTTAAGTTACAGTATAGAGCAGGCAAGCAAAACCTAGATGCAGACGGGTTATCTAGACGTCCACATGGCGAACTTGTAAATGATGTCCAGTCTAGGAAAGAGCAGGAGCGTGTAAGCCGGTTTGTAGAGCGTCACCTAGCTAACAATGACAACACGGAGCTTGTAGGTAGTGGTGTTGTCTAAGCAATCTGTCAAAACTACCTGGTTAAAAACCTGACGCGATACCAGACTTCTATCTTTCCGAAGAACTCCTTGGTTTACCTACCATACCTGTTTTGTCCCAAACAGAATTGAGAGACAAACAAAGAGAAGACTCGACAATCAGACAAGTCCTTGAGCAAATCGAACATGGTCAAACACCTCCACCAACAACGAGAAAAGAACTCAGAGATCTCCCTCTCTTGCTCAGGGAACTCAGTCGATTGGAGATTCACAATGAGGTGTTGTACAGAAAGAGACAAGATGGAGACAAAGTGACCCACCAGCTCGTTCTTCCTGAGGAGCTCAGAGCTCCTGTGCTCCAAAGTTTGCACAATGATATGGGCCACTTAGGAACTGAGAGAACCCTTGATCTGGCCAGAACACGATTCTACTGGCCACGCATGGCAGCAGATGTTGAGCAAAAAGTAAAAAAATGTGACCGCTGCATACGAAGAAAGAGTCCTCCTGAAAAAGCAGCTAGCCTGGTCAACATAACATCAACCCAACCTTTGGAGCTAGTTTGCATGGACTTTCTCAGTTTGGAACCAGACAGTAGCAATACTAGTAACATCCTCGTAATGACACATCATTTTACCAAATTTGCTCTTGCGTTGCCCACTCCTAATCAAAAGTCCAAAACGGTTGCCAGGTGCCTGTGGGACCAGTTCATCGTCCACTACGGCATACCTGAGCGTCTGCACAGCAATCAGGGTCCTGATTTTGAGGCAAAACTGATAAAAGATCTATGTGAGATATCAGGCAAAATATCAGAAAATAAGAACCACCCCATACCACCGTAGGAGTAACCCTACTGAAAGATTCAACAGAACTTTACTCAGTATGTTAGGAACGCTTGAGTCCAAACAAAAGTCCCACTGGAAAGAATATGTCATGCCGTTAGTACATGCATATAACTGCACGCGTAGCAACGTAACAGGGTTTACTGCCTACGAATTAATGTTTGGCAGGAAACCCAGATTAGCAGTTGATCTTGCGTTCGGACTTCCGCTCAACAAAGACCAAAAAGTGACACACTCACAATATGTGGAAAGTCTCAAGAAACGAATTGAGGAAAGCTATAAGTTAGCTTCACACAATGCACAAAAAGTGGCAGACAAGAACAAGGCCAGGTTTGACCGCAAAATCACTGTTTCCGAACTTGAACCTGGAGATAGGGTTTTAGTTAGAAATGTGCGGCTGCGTGGTAAGAATAAGCTTGCTGATAAATGGGAGAAAGACATCCATGTAGTAGTCAAACATGCAGGTAACTTACCCGTTTATACTGTTAAACCTGAGTCAAAGCAAGGTCCCTCACGTACTTTGCATAGAGACCTTTTGCTTTCCTGCAGTTTCCTCCCTGTTGCCACAGCAGATACACCTGAGTCAGAGCCAATTCGCCGTTCTAAGACACGTCAAACTGCTGCCACAGAAAGCAAGGATGAAGAGTTAAACGAACTTGACAATGAACTGTACGAACTGATTCAATGGGTTGAGGATTCCCCATTTGAAGAGGTAACCAGATTTACTACTGTACATGAGTATCCAAAACCTTCGGAAAAACCGGACATGACAAACCAACCCGAATGTGACTTACCTGAACCCAATGCCAATGCAGAACCTGAAATGACAAATCCACTTGAATGTGACTTACCCGAAACCACTGCCAACGCAGAACCGATCATGGAGACAAATGAATATGAGGATGAATTTACCGAGCCTGTGGAAACTACATCGGATGGAGACAATAAAGAAATGGACAACCTTGTGGAACATGAAACTGTGACGATACCAGATGAACCTCCAGAGGATTCAGTTGAGAAACAAGGACATCAATTGAACGACTCACCTGATAAAATGGACAGTAGTGAACCCATTACAACTCAACCAATAAGACGATCAGAAAGAGTTGAATATCCTAATTTAGGAAACCCTCTTGTGACTGTTGTGAAGTCACTGTTCCAGGGGTTGAGTACAGCCTTTTCAGAGTATTAGTAAAGACGAACAGTACTGGATGCACATGCAACGAGACGTGCATGATATGTAGCGGGGGAGGGTGTAACCCAGTAGAGAAAATGGATCATTTTCTCTCCTTTTTGTTGTATTTATATTTATGTAATTTTATTTTGAAAAACATTTATTTTGAAAAGAGAAAGTGTGATTCCTTAGCTCAAACTTTATTTTCCTGTTTTCACGGTTAAGTTGGGTGATAATGACCTTTTGATTTGTTAAAAATGGTATTAGTCCCGCCTCCCAAGCTGCAGACCGGATCACTCACTAGTTTTCGGCCTTTTTCACTCTGGGAATGAGCGAGACAGGTTGTAGAGGTCCGAAAAAAAAAACTTTTGGGTCGTTTGTGGAAGGAGCACGAGCTGAGAGGCTATGTTGTTGTACCCTTGCTAGCTCCTCACGATACCTTATCTTGGTAAGCCATGCCATGTGAGAACTAGAAAAATATGTTAGTGTATGCTGATATAAACACGATGCTAACGCTAATCGTGAGTGCTGTTTTTTTTTTTTTTTTTTTTTGAAAGCAATGTAAAAGCTATTTTTGGTTAAAACATGGGTTCTACCAAATTCTATTTTAGTTCATAACAATACTGAGAAGCACTTTTAATTATTTTCGTACTATTTTTGGTCCAATGTAATTATTATTTTGAAGTTGAATGTACATTTTGATGGTTTATTTATATGAAAGTGTACAGTAATTTTTCTGTAATGCTAAACTCAGTAGCACAGATAGGGTGTTACTGATAGAAATGTTGATTTTGAAGGAGAATATTTGAATTCATTAGTGTAACTCATTTCATGATTTACAAAAAGTTAAAATTCATTTAAAAATGAATATGCAAATTGGTTAAAAATATTTGATCATAATGTTATGGTTGAATAATTAAAAAAGGGATAAAAAGATACATTCATTTGTTGTTTTTACATGGATTAAAAACTATTTCATGTATTACAAAGGATATTTGAGTTAAAAACATGCATGTAAAATATTACTGTATAATTGTAATATGGTAATATGAGAAAAGATAAACAAAGCTATAGCCATTGAGAAGAGATAGGATAACAGACATTTATTTAGCTGTAAACAATAATACTATTATTGTTGTGCAGGCTAGTATTACATGGTTAAGAAAACTCTGGGTGGATTTCCTGGATTCTCTCCAGATGGAGATGGCGAGCCTGTGCCCAGAACTGGATTGAACATTGAAGAACCACTTTCTTCTCTACAGTGCCGAGTGGTAACACCTTGAAACACCACTTAACGGAAAAAAAGAACTGAATTATAAAGACAATTGACTTGACTTATAGTGTACAAAAGACAAACTGAGCTCATTGGGACTGGGGATTTTTTTGTTGTTGTTGTTGCATATGCCGGCTATGCTTATTGTTAAATATTGTTCACCTTGAACTGCTTTTATGTTTATTTGTTTGATAAATAATACTTTTTCTTGCTTGCTCTTTGCCTCCAGCCATTTCATTGCACATTCACCGTAGTTCTTATTGTAATCCTGCTGAACCTAGCAACTGGTTTATACTTTTAACTCCGTATTACATACTTAACGTGAGTCAGGGGTTACACTTATCACCTCCAGAGTACCATCCCAAAAGTAAAGTGTGGTGGTAGCAGTGTCATAGTGTGGGGCTGTTTTTCAGTTTCAAAGACTCAATGCACAAAAATATAGAGATATACTTAATGAAAACCCAGTCCAGAGGATTCAGAACCTCAGGCTGGGCAGAAGGTTCACCTTTCAACAGGACAATGACGCTAAGCTCACAGCAAGAGTGGCTTATATAAAACTCTGTGAATGTTCTTGAGTGGCCCAGCCACAGCCTGGGCATGAACTCAATTAAATATTTCTGGAGAAACCTGAAAATGTGTGTCTGCCCGCATCCAACCTGACAGAGCCTGAGAGGTGAGGAGAAGAATGGCAGATAATTGCCAAATGTTGATGTGCAAAGCTTGTCGCATCATACCCAAAAATAGTTAAGTCTGAAAAGGTGTAAGGTATGAATACTTATGCAATGAATTAATTTACGAAGTTGTGACAATTCAGTTTTTTCTTTGTCAGTATGCTGTATGGAGTGTAGCCTGATGTGGAAAAAAAGTAATTTAAAGCAGTTTAACATAAGGCAGCAACATAACAAAACGTGAAAAAAAATTAAGGGGTATAAATACTTTCGCAAGGCACTGTATATTTACATTTAGTATTTTAACATTTACATTAAGTATACATTAGTACTAAACAAACTAAGAGGTTTTTAGAATATTTAGAATATCTTTGTTTAAGGTTTTAGATTAGTTAGGTGCTAAAGACAGTAACACAACTACCAAGTTCAAGGCCCTGAAAGGTAGTAAGGACATCGTTAAAATAGTCCATGTGACATCAGTGGTTCAACCTTAATTTTATAAATCTATGAGAATGCTTTTTGTGCTCAAAGAAAACCACCAAAAAACACTTAATTTAACAATTTACCCTGACACGTGTGTGTTACCATTGCTGTCTAGGCAGGGTCAGAAAACTCGTATTTCATCAAAAAATACCTTAATTTGTGTTTCGGAGATGAACGAAGGTCTTACGGGTTTGAAACAACATGAGGGTGAGTAATTAATGACAGTTTAATGTTTTCATTTTTAGGTGAACTATCTCTTTAACAGCTTCATGGGTTTAGCTTGTTTTACATTGGAAGTCACTAAAACACGAAGCATGCTCACTTTCTCTACCCACATTTTACACTCATCCGATGAAAAGCTCTTAAAGAAGTGTTAATTCAGAGCTCAGTTACTGAGCATCAATATAACTATCATGAGCAGGGCTCTCATCCAGCCCAGAATCATCACACTCCAGTCTGAAGCATCTCTCAGTATGACAGCAGGGAATCTTTAACCTCCACCCTCAACTCCCTCATGCAGTCTGGCTGCTGCTTCAGGTGTTGAAGTGTGATCTCCACAAGATACTTAAATAAAGAAACATTCAGTTTACATACTACTCACAACTTGATCACATAGAGTAGCCTAATTCCCACAATCTTGACACCAAATGACAACAAAATGTACCATGTTAATATGAAGGAATTTTCCATTGACTTTTACCAATATTTTAAATTATACATTATGTTGTGTGTTGGGGTAAAAAGAAGTGTGACCCTGGACCACAAAACCATTTTTAAGTAGCACGGGTATATTTGTAGCAATAGCCAAAAATACATTGTATAGGTCAAAATTATCGTTCATGTTTCAAGATAATTTGTAAATGTCCTACCGTAAACATATCGAAACCTAATTTTTAATTAGCAATATGCATTGCTAAGAACTTCATTTGAACACATTTACAGGCGATTTTCTCAATATATTTATTTTTTTGCAATCTCAGATTCTAGAAACCTATATAGAAATTTCTGTTTCACTAAATTATACATTATTGTATCTGGATGTCTAATGTATTAGTGACTAAAGGATGTTTGTACTGAAAAGGTTTTGTTTGTTTATGCACATTTAATTTTATCTTGCCAGTTTTAAATCAATTACTTCCAAGGGGTCCTTCACCATCAGGCATCTGCTTTGCTATATAATATATATTTACGCTCTATTCACTACTTCTTAGAATCTTCTGGCATATGGGAAAATGTTTCCCCAAGAGTCATAATTACAGAATTCATGCAGTGCCTGCCTTTGAATCAGCTACACTGTATTTCCAGTCAAGTCATATAGCTAAATCAATAATAGTTCTGATGCTGTACAACTTTTTTAAGCATTAAGACATTTTTATTTTTTACTTTTTACAGCTGGTTAGTTTTGTGCCACATTTCCAACAAACAGAATCTTATGCAAACAAAATGTAAGCAAAGATGCAAAACACACAACTAATTTTGAATGTCTGTCAAAGGAGAAAAAGAAGATGCTTTTGGGGCATCCGCCACCAAGAGCTAACAGGGTCGTGCTAATCAGCCAATCCTTGAACCTTTGGAAAAACTGGATGTTTCGAAATTCATCCATCTTTAATCATTATAGATCCATACGGAATTTAAATACAGTACATCTACAGTGGATCATACAACTTTCACCTCACTGGAATCAAGACCACCTGGAATCTGGTATCAATATTGAGAAAATACTTTTGTTTTACATATTTAAAGGAATAGTTCACCCACAAATGAACATTCTGTCATGAATTACTTATCCATACAGTATATTGATCCAAACCCGTAAGACCTTCCTTCTTCTTTGTAACACAAATTAAGATATTTTTGATGAAATCCGAGAGCTTTTGTTTTCTTTGCAAACAAAAAAATATTCTTGTGGACTATTTTATTGATGTCGTCACCTTTCTGTGCCTTGAAAATGGTAGTACCGTTGCCGTCTATGCAGGGTCAGAAAGCGCTCGTATTTCAACTAATTTATTTTAATTTGTAGTTCGAAGATGAACAAGGGCCTTACGGGTTTGGAACGACATGATGATGAGTAATTAATGACACAATTTTCATTGTGGATGAACTATCCCTAAATGCCTTTAGCTTAATCCGTGTTAACTGAGGTGAAGTTGTCCCGACTTTCATTACATCATGTGTGTGCGCATGTGTGTTGCCACTAAGCTATCAGATATGCAACCCCACGGCTTTCTATGCTGAGATGAAAGCCGCTTGAGTGGCATGTAGTGGTGTGATTGGAGACTTGGGGTTTGATCTTGAAAGGAGGTACCACTAATGCATTCAGTAGATGTGAAGCCTCCAGAGAGACCGCTCTAAGCAGCAGGGATTATATATCCACTGAAAAAGGTCTTATTGTAAAATGACACAGCCCACTCAGTATGGGACGGCTTAGTGTAATGGTGCATTTCTAGAAAAGGTCACATTGTTAGAACCATGAATTATACACAGCTGTTCTCTCTCATTGTGTGCATACATATTCCACCCTGTCTACCCTGTCGGAGTCAGTCAGATTTCCCTCTCCCTCTGGTGTACGTGAGGCAAGATGAGCTTGCTATCCGTGGCAAGTGTCACCATCCGTCACAGTAATGGTTTCATGAGCAAACCTCTCACCTAGAGCGGTCCAGTCGCACTTTAGGTTAAAGTGTGGGCAGAGAACTTTGTAACCTGATGTTCAACAAAAACATCTAATGTAGTAAAAGTTCCCTTTACACAGCCTGATTGCAACCATGAGGAAAAATGTGATTTCTGTGTGTGAGTGGGTATGTGTTGTTGCGGTCTTTTTCTGAGGCTTGGTTTTCCACACTTCATTGACCTTTTTCATCTGCATTATAAGCTCTAATAACCAACATGTCAAGTTTTGGCTGGCTAGCATGGTTTAATTTTGGTGGATGCCATAACAACACCATTATGGGAGGAAAAGTATATTTATCCATGGACAGCCAAAAGTGGCCTCTATTTTTTGCAAATATAGAATTATTTGTTATTATTCCATGGAATGTCTGGATACTAGATTCTGATTGGCTGGCAGGTATGCAGTAAAACCGTTTAATGCACAGGTAGTTCCAAGTCAGTTTAATCACCGTTCTATATTAATGCACTGCTTTAATTGATGGTCCAGGACAAAATGTCAGTCTGTGTGTATTAGTAATGGGAATATTTGAGCAGTGTTGGGGAAAGTTACTTTTAAAAGTAATGCATCACAATATTCCGTTACTCCCTAAAAAAGTAACTAATTAAGTTGCTTAGTTACTTTTTATGGAAAGTAATGTGTTACATTACTTTTGCGTTACTTTTTAAATCTGGGCAGGGCTTGCTTGTTTGTTTTTTATATCAAAAGTACAATTTTTAGCAAATGTAAAAGACTTTTTCATTTCTCTTTTTGGTGTGAAAGGGCTCCTTAGCCCTAAAGGAAAAGGAAACTATTTATGTCTGTACAGTAGAACTGTAGGAGATGGAAGTCCAAGCACAAATGTTAGTTAATCTAAAGTAAGTTTTGCTTATTACTATAGTTGAATTGAATCAACAAAGGTCAGCAGCAAAGACATTGGTTAATAAAATGGGATTAAATACATAAAGGAAACAAAAAGCAACTGCCGTTACTTGTTTTAAAAAGTAACTCTTGTATTAGGTATTTTCTTGTAAATTAAAAAGTAATGCATTATTTTACCAGTTACTGCCTTCAAAAGAACCTTCAAACTGAGAAATCTTTCAAAGGTGCTTGATGACGTGGCAGCTGAGATACGCCTTTTTAAAAATTAGAAACACCTATTGATTCATGCATGAACAAATGAGTCATTGAAATATTTACTTAACCAATTTGGTCACTAATTAATTCAGTACCATGTATTGCATTCACTACAAAACCAAGTACTTGGCAACGTTGTATCTAAAGTGTAGGTTACTCAACTTGTAATGGAATAACAGTGGCAGCACTGTATATCAGTATTAAATTATTCACGGAAATTGTTTATGGTTGCAACAACAATATCGCAATCATGCCTTTCATTTCATGGAATAGATGAATAGTAAATTGTACAATGACAGCAGACTTGAGTAGCTATCTAAGTGGAAGCAGTAGGCTTTCCTAGTATATTTTGTCCTACTGTGGACATACTGCTTTTAGCAATCTGTATATTATAAAAGTACACTTATTCAGAGGTGTAAATGAGTTCCCAAAAGCAAAGATATGACAATATGAGGGAATACAAACAAAAAGCCTTCTCATTCATTCATTCATTAGGCGTCCTTGTCAATGACCATCACCTGCAAAACCAATACATTCCCACCAGTCAAACCCTGTTAGTATCAGCTTGCCCAGAACTTCAACTGCTGTCCAGGACAGGAGATATCCCCGAGGAAGTTATAGTGCACACACATTAAACTTTTATGAAATGTTAAACATAACCCAACAGCTTTGACAATCAAACAATAGATTGATTTGCCTTTCAAATGTAAACCACAAAGGGTGACAACTTTGTTGGGTATATAAAATGTTCATGTAGCGGCCAGTCTGAGTGTCTCATTTATTATCCATGGGCTCTTCACTACAGATCACATTATTCCTGGAAGCATGGAAGGGCTCTAGAGGCCAGAGGCAAACCACAGAGATCACTTCATGTTGTAACCCCTACTTGAGATTCCAGTCTATGACTTCACACTCAAACATATAAGCCGGTTAGACTGATATGTGCATGTAAATATCTGTGCCAAAGTAGTAAAATTACTATAATTGCACTGGTACAAATTATAAAATGGCTTTTTAAAGATGCAAAGTGATAATGGGCAATGAAAGCATAAAGTGCCATTTTAAAAATTCAGAATCTAGCAAAGTGTAAAACCATGTCTCAAATGATCTTAGGGCAAGAAGGTCCTCAAGTATATAGCTTTAAAATGGCTTTAACCTGAATGAACTCATGTATTAATCTTTAAAAATTCAAAAAGATACTCCTATTTGCTCGGTAATTAGATGCATGTTTCTCATAGTGAGTACAGCTGGAAGCAAGGAAGCATGGTGTAAATTGAAGTGGCTTGACATTTCAGACAGTGTGGGGTGAAGTCAATACAAGAGCCTCCGGTCTAAAACATGCGTCCACTTGTGTTGCACTTCTCCTAGGGGCTCTAAACAAAATTGAGACTGTTGATAAAAATTCATGGTTTAATTACAGAATTACAGCCACACAAAAACAATTTTACATTGTGCTTTACAGAGATGATATTTATGCAGGACTCCTTTTACCTTGCAAATGGTTATATTTAGCTTTAATAAACTGACAACAGTCTGATGCAGTCATTTTCTGTCCACATTTTAAAATGTCCCCTCAAATATAGTGAAACATGTCGAAAAGTGGCTTTTAAGACATTTTATCTGACATGTTAAAGAAGTGTTTAAAATTTGTCCAAAGTGTTTGTTTCAAATTTCTTGATAATGTAAACTGTGTGTTGTGAGGAAAAGTCAAATATATACTTATAGGAACAATTGCAAGTGTGAACTTCAAGTAAAGTTGAAATGTGAGTTTAAATTGCAATGTTTGACTGATTGCATGTTTGTGTCATGCAGTCTGTGGGGTGTCATTATGTCATTAAGCGTGGGAGGGAAATGCTAGTACCTACACAATAACATAAAAGCTCCCCTTCCTATAATTAATACACCTTACTCAAAACCAGCCAAGACTTATTATTGGGTCTAATTATCCTTGAGAATATGTGTTTGTTTTTCAGTTCAGTAAAGACCTACAATTTTCATCTTTTCTCTCTGTCTCAGTTTAAATGCCATTTTTAGGGTGCTTGGCATTGGCATTACAAAAGCTCTTAATTTGTTTTGTAGTTGTGTGCAATGAGACTGTGTAAAGTAAACAATCGTGACAAAATATAGGAAAAAAATAAATAAAATCGCAATTAAGAATTACTCACCATCAAGTTATTCCAAACCTGTAAGATCTTTGTTCATCAGAACACAAAAAAATATATATTTTTGATGAAATCCGAGAGCTTTCTGACCATGCATAGACAGCAACTCCCACATTCAAGGCCCAGAAAGGAAGTACATTGTTAAAACACTCCATGTGACATCAGTGGCTCAACCGTAATTTTATGAAGCAACTAGAATACTTTTTGTGTGCAAAGAAAACAAAAATAGGTGAGGGGGAGTAATTAATGACACAATTTTTCAATTTTGGGTAAACTATCCCTTTAAAGTGAGTCACAATATACTGAATTCAACACAACCAAATACAGAAATGTGGTGCAAATACTCACAACACAAATACAGAAACACTCTGCAAATACTCACAAGCAAATACAGAAATGCGCTGCAAATACTCGCAACACAACCAAATACAGAAATGCACTACAAATACTTGCAACACAACCAAATACAGAAATGCACTGCAAATACTCACCAAATACAGAAACACTCACAGATACTGTTAGATGCAGATACACACACCACAACTGAAAACAGAAATTTGCTCCATATATGCACAACAAAACTTCAGAAACACACTGCAAATACTCACAACACAGCCAATAACAGAAATGCGCTGCAAATACTCACACCACAACCAAAAACAGAAATTTGCTCCATATATGCACAATCAAATACAGAAACGCACTGCAAATACTCACAACACAGCCAATCACAGAAATGTGCTCCAAATACTCCCAGCACAATCAAATACAGAAACACGCTGCAAATACTCAAACAAATACAGAAATGTGCTGCAAATACTCGCAACACAACCTAATACAGAAACACACTGCAAATACTTGCAACACAACCAAATAAAGAAATGCGCTGCAAATACTCCCAACACAACCAAATACAGAAACGCTCTGCAAATAATCACAACACAACCAAATACAGAAATGCACTGCAAGTACTTGCAACACAACCAAATGCAGAAACATACTGCAAATACTCGCAACACAACCAAATACAGAAATGCACAGCAAATACTCACAACACAACCAAACATAGAAGTGTGCTCCAAATACGCACAACACCACAACCAAATACAGAAATGCATTGCAAATATGCACAACAATGACAAATGCTGAAATGTGCAGCAAATACTCACAACACAACCAAATACAGAAATGTGCTTCAAATACTCACAACACAACCAAATACAGAAATGTGCTCCAAATACTCACAACAAAACCAAAACACAGAAACGTTCTGCAAATACTCACAACACAACCAAATACAGAAATGTGCTCCAAATACAACACAACCAAATACAGAAACACACTGCAAATATGAGGTGGTTTTCCCCTCGCTGCTTTGAAAGATCACATAAGTCTTGGGGTTTTGAAGCCAGAAGATAAGACTTTATTAACAAAGTAACAAAGAATGAGAAACCCTGCAGGAGAATCTATCGGGTCTCTATTGGTGTCCTCTTTTTATATATTTTTCTTCAAGACGTGTTCTGTACATTTCATACATATGGTTAATGTTCTCATTTTTGGCCATGCCTCCAGTTTACTTGTCTGGTTAATGTTCCCATTTTTGGCCGTGCCTCCAGTTTACTTGTCATTAGCCATTTACGTTAAGGTCAAACCAGGAATGTGCAGCTTAGTTAAGGTGGAGGCCCTCCTCCTATAGCTTGTGTCTAAGGTCAAACCAAGGATGTGCAGCTTAAGCATATTAGGTGTGTCTGCACATTCACAGAGGTAATGCATGATTATAATAGTGAAATGTATAAATGGCTGTCGTCACATTGATTATACTTGCTTTTGATCAATAAAAATCTTCCTCAATAATTGCAACACAGCCAATAACGGAAATGCGCTACACATACTCACAACACAACCAAATACAGAAATGTGCTCCAAATACTCACAACAAAACCAAATACAGAAATGTGCTCCAAATACAACACAACCAAAATACAGAAATGCTTTGCAAATACCCATAACACAACCAAATACAGAAACACACTGCAAATACTTGCAACACAAACAAATGCAGAAACATGCTGCAAATACTCACAACACAACCAAATACAGAAATGCGTTGCAAATATGCACAACAATGACAAATACAGAAACGCAATGCAAATACTCGCAACATGACCAAATACAGAAATGTGTTGCAAATATGCACAACAATGACAAATACAGAAACGCAATGCAAATACTCGCAACATGACCAAATACAGAAATGTGTTGCAAATATGCACAACAATGACAAATGCAGAAATGCACTGCAAATACTCACAACACAACCAAATACAGAAACACTTCTGCGAATAGTCACAACACAACCAAATACAGAAACAGACTGCAAATACTCACAACACAACTAAACACAGAAATTTGCTCCAAATACGCAGAACACCACAGTCAAATACAGAAACGCACAGCAAACACTCACAAAAGAGCTAATAACAGAAACATGCTACAAATACTCAAAACACAACCAAATACAGAAATGTTCTCCAAATACTCACAATACAATTAAATACAGAAATGCACTGCAAATACTCACAACACAACCAAATGCAGAAATCCAAATGGTCACAAGCAAACACAGAAACACACTGCAAATACTCACAATACAACCAAATACGCAAACATGTTGCAAATACTCATCAGCAAACACAGAAATGCACTACAAATACTCACAAGCAAATACAGAAACCTGCTGCAAATACTCACAAGCAAATACAGAAATGCGCTACAAATACTCATAAGCAATTACAGAAACACACTGCAAATACTCACAAGCAAAAAGAATACAGAAATGCACTGTTGCTTCTCCAAATCTGTTCTGATGAAGACACACACTCATCTACACATTGGTTGACCTGAGGGGGATACTTTGTGAGAAAATTTTAATTTTTTGGAACTACTCCTTTATTTCTTACATTAGTTCTACTCTATCTTTTTTTCTGGCTATATTAACATGTCTTCTGATGTATGGTCATCGGCGCAGTGCTTGGCCCTACAGGTTTGAAAGAATCCCAATGTCACTGCACCGTGTAGTGGGGTAGCCACATGTCACTTTTAATGATAGCTGCCATTACTTTGAGCTGGCCCATGAAATGGTAAAAGCACACATCTGTGAATTTACAGCCAACTGCACCACACTGATTCATACTGCATAAAATTCTGCTACACTGGCCAGACTGGATGTGCATGCAAGCATGTGAGGGTTAGCCCACTGAGCATGTTTTGTCATCACCTGGCCAGCCGACAAAACAGAAGCACATGGTTATCAAGAGGGGCGGAGTATTCACATGCAGCTAATTCCATTGCAGAAAAGGACAAAAGAATCACTTAGCCCATGCTTATCATGGTTGTTTTAGAGGGAGGACAGAATGAACTGCTGAAATTCCCTTAACACTGGATAACCTTTCAGAAACCCTTGTCTTCTCATGTGCACTCACCAAATTTAGGTGGTATTGACATAACCACACTTGTGCTTACAAAATCTGCTTGTGGTCAGTAGTATTTGAATGGCCTGTTATTGATTTCCAATGTCAATTTACGTTTTCATTCATTCTTTGCAGTCCACCAGAGGAGACTCTTGGAGAGTACAACCGAGGACAAAATTGGCATAATTAACACCTACATTTAATCTAAAAACTTAAAATAAAACAAACTACGGTGGCCGAGAGAGCTCAACGCGATGCAACTTAAGAAAACACATGCAAACAGAAAAAAACGACAACAAATTAAGAAAACATCTTCATCAGTTTGACAACACAGGCGCTGCAAATCATCGCAACGCAAACATAAATACGAAAACGTGCTGCAAACACACGAACGCGCTGCAAACACAGGAACACGCTGCAAACACACAAAGGCGCTGCAAATAGCACGGAACACAATGGAAATGTTTCAGGGGGAACCTCAAAAAGTGACGAACCCATCTGGGACCTGATGCTTCATAAATTATTTATCAATCGTAATTCAACGCTGACTTTTTAGCATGCATTTGACTGAATTGTCTGCTTTTGTCTTTATTTCCGATACAGAAGTCTCTTATACTTTATACTTATACTTTTATAATGGCTAATATTGTTCATTAAAACTGACATTTAACAAAAAAGGCAGAGTTGTGCTTGTCATGTTTCATTTTATTATACATTGAGTAAAGATTATACACAGTGCACATATAGCTTAAATCGCATATTAATATGTTTAATTATTTTTAAAATGAGTACGAAAACAGAGTTGTGGGTTATATTTTGAAGAAAACAAAGAGGCAGTGGTGTTTGATATCACTTCCTTTTATGGTAATTATTGTTTTGTAACGCGTTGCATGAACCACATTTTTGTCGCTATTAATATGTTTAACGTTAAATGAAACGGAGAAGAGGCAATGCTGTTTGATATAATATTTCGTTTCACTGTAATGTTGTACATTCCCTGAACTACGTTTTTGCAGCTATTAATATGTTTAAATGAAAACGAAAAGATGCAGAGGTGGTTGATATCATATTTCGTCTTAAATACATACAGTGAAGCAGTGAAGATAACCGGAGTAGAAAAGGCGAGCTGACTGACGTTACCAAGTACACTGCTGTTCCATTTGCAGAATTACAGGACTTGCATTCTCACGTCCTCGAGAGTTCGTACTCCCAAGTCAAACTTCCAAGTCCGAACTATGAAGGACGCAAGTCCGAACTTTGCGTACTTGGTATTGAGAAACGGCTTATTTGTTCAGTGGCTGTTGGTCAGAGCAAAGGTGTTGTCGGTGAACTATCACCTTTTAGTTCACCGACAACACTTATGCTCTGACCGACAGCCACTAAACAAATAATCAGGTCCCAGATGGGTTTGTCACTTTTTGAGGTCCCCCTGAACATTTTGTTGTGCTCCGTGCTATTTGCAGTGTGTTCCTATGTTTGCAGCGCGTTCCTATGTTTGCAGCGCGTTCCTGTGTTTGCAGCGCGTTTCTGAGTTTGCAGCGCGTTTCCGTATTTGTGTTTGCGTTGCAAGGATTTGCAGCGCCTGTGTTGTCAAACTGATGAAGATGTTTTCTTAATTTGTTGTCGTTTTTTTTTTTTTTTTTTTTTTGCATGTGTTTTCTTAAGTTGCAGCGCGTTGAGCTCTCTTGGCCACCGTAACAAACTGGGAAAAAAAAGAAAAGAAAGCATTATCAGTTAGTTGCCAAGGCAAAATTTCTCATTTTCATACTTTCATTTAGTTTAATTTAATTTAAAAATGAAAACTGAAATGAAAATTATTCATAAACTATATGACATATTTAATACACATACACAAACTGTATGCAACATATACTACATCTTTACAATTACAATAAAAACAGAAAATATGTATTCAAAAATATTAATAAAAACTCTAATAGTTCAAATAATACTAATAATACTAGCAAATAAAAAATATTTATAATATTGACAACATATTATAGCTGAACATTGTTTAGCAAAATGTAAAGATTTTAACAAAATGTGAACTGCATATGACAAACATTTAACAAAAGTTCACTTGAGTAAAAGATTTGCTGTTCATTTTCATAAGTTAAAGTGATTCTCCCTAAGAAAAGGAGACATGCGTATTGGATATGTCATTATTTTCTGCCTCTAGTTCTTCTAGAAAATAATTGAAATTGATTCAACACATTAATCTTACATTTATCCTATGGCACATTGCTGTAACATTAACAAGTTAATTGCATATTGCATTTCATACAACCTATTTGCCGAGTTCATTAAAAGTTATTTGATACCTGCATACTGAAACCTTGATAATGCTGACAGAAAATACAGGAGATGCACAACTCCATTTGGTCTGCATGATAACATTCAAGGCAATTTGCTATGTATAAATATTGTTAGTTTTAAAAGGATAGCTTGCCCAAAAATGAAAATAATGTCAAAATTATTCACCCTCATGTCGTTCCAAACCCGTATGACCTTTGTTCATCTTCAGAATGCAAATTAAGATAGTTTTGATAAAATACAAGAGCTCTCCGAGCCTGCGTAGACAGCAACGCAACTGACATGTTGAAGGCTGAAGATGAACAAAGGTCTTATGGGTTTGTTATGAAATAAGAACTATCCCTTTAATGAAATTATTACTAGTGGTATATCAAAGAAGTTTAGTTCAGCTTACAATGATCTTTGCCTTTTTGTTCTCACAGATGGAGCCATACATGAGTGTATTTGCTTGTACATCCATGCTTGTATTTGTGTACGTGTAATTGAGATTTTTTCCCAACAAAGAGGTGTACAAAGGTTTAGTGCATTATCATGCTGCACACACTCAAGTCTCTGAGCATCTGCTCTGGTTAGAGAGCATTGTGTTTCTTGTATGCAGCAGTGTGGAGTCTAGGTGCAGAGCTGTTTGGAAATGAATGCCTGTATAATCAATGAAAAACAAACAGTACAAGGCTCTATGCGTGTGGGTTCATGTGTGCTTGTATACGTGTGTGCGTGTGTATAACCTAGACCTTCTGAAAGCGGATGGAGGTGTGTGTGTTAGTATAATTGTGTTAGTCATTGAATAGGACCTGCAGCTCACTGAATGGAAGATTTTTGTATCCTCGCTCAGTCAAGATGTCTTCATCGAGTTGGAGCCGTGCCTGGCAAGCACTCACTAAGGAGTTCTTTTCGCCACAGCTCAAAAACCTCAGCAATGTGATCAAAACCAATTTCCCCATTTGAATAAGCTTGAACGCGTTTCCTTATCTCAGCTTTGCAGTCCAAGAAATCCAGGCTCAGATGATAGGTCTGTGGAATGGTGAAGAAACTGAATTAATTTTGAGGGTAAGCACCGAGCAAAAGCATGCTTTATGATTGTACCCTTGCAGGTATAAACAGGAGCTTCAACCCACCTTGAAAAGGTAATTTCACCTGAGCTCTTGATTTAATTGAGTCTTACAACCCAGGCCAGTAGCTTTGATTTAAAACCTGTTTACAGTGAATGCAAACTGTCTGCAGAAAAACACTTGCTTTAAACAATGCATTCCTTTTGAACAGTTTGCCCTATAACAAAGCCATTTTGTTTGTGTACTATAGGAAGTGTTAAAACAAAAACAAAAAAGAACTTTTTCTCAAGACGCGAATGCAAACCAATAAGTACATATCACTGCAGTTTCCAACAGAAATGAACACTAGAGGCAGTAAAACAGCAAACACTCATAATCGTTTTGCACACAGTTCTAATTACAGTTTCATATGGTTTGCTTTTTTATACGTAACAAGCTTACTCGGTTGCTCACCCTGTTGAAAAAAAAACAGCATATGCTGGTTAGGTATGTTTTGGTGCTGGGATGCTGGTTTTAGCTGGTTTATGCTGGTCCTTTGCTGGTTAATGCTGGTCCTTAGCTGGTTTATGCTGGTCCTTTGCTGGTTTATGCTGGTCCTTTGCTGGTTTATGCTGGTCCTTGACCAGCAACATGATCAGCTAAGGACCAGCATAAACCAGCAAAGGACCAGCATTAACCAGCAAAGGACCAGCATTAACCAGCAAAAGACCAGTATAAACCAGCAAAGGACCAGCATAAACCAGCAAAGGACCAGCATAAACCAGCAAAGGACCAGCATTTACCAGCGAAGGACCAGCATAAACCAGCAACGGACCAGCATTTACCAGCAAAGGACCAGCATTAACCAGCAAAGGACCAGCATTTATCAGCAAAGGACCAGCATAAACCAGCAAAGGACCATCATAAACCAGCTAAAACTAGAATCCCAGCAAAACATACCTAACCAGCATATGCTGTTTTTTTTTTTTTTCAACAGGGCAGCTGGCATGGAATTGGACTCAGGATGCAGAGTTCTTGGGTACGAATCCTATCAAAAACATGATTTACGATAAAAGAGCAGAAAGATGAGAGATCAAAAAACGAGCTATAACAGCATGCTTATTATTTTGTGTTTTTACGTCACATTTGCTTTTGTTCATACTATCGGTTAGGTTTAGGTGTAGCGCAGATGGTTGGTTATTTTCAAACGTCATGAAGCATTAGAGTTATAACGCCACTCAAAGTCAGAATGGCAGTGACACGTACAAAACCAAAGAAACAGAGAAAAAAAATGAACACTCTTTTAACGCCACTCAGTGGACATTTCACATCAAATATGTCATGAAACGTACATGGAAGTATGTATTTCGCTTCTTACGAAAAATTCCCCAGAGTTCCGTTTTCATCATGAGAACAGGTTGCTAATAATAGTAGTAGTAGTAGTATTAAAAACATATTATTTATTCATAGATTTTTCTTTTTTAAAAATTCAAGCAAAATTGCTACTGAGCTTGACAGCACACATTTTTATTTGAATGGGAAAGACAACAGCTTTGACATTTTCATAATAACTTCTTATTTATTTATTTTTTTAAATGATGGATGAATCAGTGTTTGAGCAACATAATGGATGGTAGGTAATGATAGAACTTTCATTTTAAAGTAGTATCTGGGGTAAATGGGTTATTTCTGACCCAGCATTTTTACGCCAATATTCATACATAAATATGAAAAATAATATTTTAGGTTGCAAAGTAGGTCAGTCTCACATGTGCATTCAACTCTGTTCAATGCAGCTTTTGCTTACATTTCAGTTGTTTGCCTGGATGCATTTAGTATTTAGTTGGTGCTGTGTGTCTGTTGTTGGCTTTTTAGGCATTTTTAAATGGAACATTGGATGCAAAATATACTTTTACATGGTGTTTCAACTTAAATGTGTCTTGTCAGTGTGTGTACACAACCACCCTATAATGATAAAAATTCAACCAATGCTTTTTTTTAAATCCCCACAAATCATAAGCACTTTTTCTTAGACCAAGCCATTCACAGATCCTGGGCAAAGTGTTAGTTAAACAGTCTGCCATTGTTTCAACACCAGAGCAGGTGTAGACAAGAATGTCTCCTAAGCGACTGAGGCATGTTGTTGTTGGATGTAATAATGAACATAGCAGTCGATCATAGCAGATGTACTCCCGACATCTGAGCTGCTGAAGACACTGTGGATTATTTTAGTTTTTGAAGGGAATATGCCCCCCAATCTACCTTAATGCTTCTATGTTTGCACAATTCATTTCACCAGACTGCTTTGTTAAAGATTGTGAGTACAAAGCAGGTTTTGCTAAAAAGTTGTTCCTGAAAAATGGATTGGTACGAACTGTTCATGATCCAGCTTCACCTCCAGAAGAAGTTAGTACAGTGAGGGAAATTTTTTTTATCCCCTGCTGATTTTGTATGTTTGCCCACTAACAAAAGAAATAATCAGTCTATAATTTTAATGGTAGGTTTATTTTAAAAAAAAGTTATAAATTGATTTGCATTTTAAGGAGTGAAATACCATTTGATTCCCTATAAATCAGCAAGATTTCTGGCTCCCAGGTGTCTTTTATACAGGTAACGAGCTGAGATTAGGAGCACTCTCTTAAAGGCAGTGTTTCTAATCTCATCTTGTTACCTGTATAAAAGACACCTGTCCACAGAAGCAATCAATCAATCAGATTCCAAACCATGGCCAAAATCGAAGAGCTGTCCAAGGATGTCAGGGACAAGATTGTAGAACAAGACTAGAATAGGCTACAAGACCATCTTTTTTTTTTTTTTTTTTTTTTTTGTTATTCTGTCTCTCACTGTTCAAATAAACCTACAATTAAAATTGTAGACCAATAATTTCTTTGTCAGTGGGGCAAAAGTACAAAATCAGCAGGGTATCAATTTTTTTTTTTTTTTATGAATCTTTGCTAATGTGCCAGTTTACAAGTTCCAGAAGGAATGCGGCTGAAGTTAACAGTCTCACACCATGTCTACACTAGATGCGAGTGGCGTAAATACTGTAGAACTCATTATAATCAACAAATCTCCAACAGTAAGCTGCTGCCTCGTTCTATTTATGATCTACTGACACAAAGTTCCAATGATTTTTGACATTAAGGTTGCCTTTGTAGAGGTTTATAATCAGTTAATTATTTATAAGTAATTAATGACAGAATTTTCATTTTTGGGTGAACTATCCCTTTAAACGTTTGTGGGTTTTAATTTTTAGTTATGTCTGCAAAGTATTTTAGGACAGACAGAGATTCTGCCAGTTTCCTTAAGAGCCATTCCTGTACGATGACAGTATGCAATTATTTGAATAAATATTTTCCTGTGTGATTACTGTGGTATTAACTTTTTTTTAAAAAAACTATCCTTGGATGACACTTAAAACAACAGAAAATATGTGAGTTGTGACAGGTTTGTTTATACTGTCTTAGTGGTAATTAGTTTTAAATGTTTGTCTGGAAAGTGGGCTTGTAGAATTGGACTAAACATAAATATTTTTGAACTATCTAAGAACTATGAACTATCCCTTCAAATGTTTTTTTTTTTTTTTAATCATGAGAATCTCTTTGTTTATACTTCAATGAGAGACAATGAAATTATGTAAATAATTAGTATTATTTACTGTCTAAACTGTAGTAATTAGCATTCCTGTAGCTGACTCATAAAGGTTGCATAGTGACATTGCCCATGGTGTTGTCAATGTCAGAACTGATGTTCTATTTCAGAAAACACACACACACACACACACACACACACACACACACACACATTAATTATTCATCAGTGACTGTGTTGTGATTGCTGCTAATTTATGACTTTAAAAAAATTATGTAAACTTATGCAAGCTGAAAAGTTTTACATTTATATATTTATTTTCTATTATTTATTATTATTATTATTATTATTATTATTTGTGTGTGTGTAATATTAATTAGCTTTTCCACCCTCTTTTTTCCCTGTTAACTGTTTGGTAATTAAGACAAATGAACTCATTGAAATAAAATTTTATCTTAATTGATGTGGTCCGGCTTAACTGGACTGGTTCTTCTGTCAACGATAAGAAAGACAGATTACTGAGAGATTAAAGAGCTCTGAATCGAAGATCTGCAATACCTAATTACTCACTTAACAAATTAAATTACACTTACAACTGGCAAACAAGATCACGAACAGATTTAAACACATGCTGATCGTATCAAGGT
Organism: Garra rufa; assembly: GCF_049309525.1. Taxonomy (NCBI): domain Eukaryota; kingdom Metazoa; phylum Chordata; class Actinopteri; order Cypriniformes; family Cyprinidae; genus Garra; species Garra rufa. The sequence goes on along the minus strand of NC_133371.1, from coordinate 24,445,840 downwards.
TGAATCGGAGAATTCACAGTTTGTGTGGCACATTGCAGCACAGATCGTTTAATGTGGCTGTCTCAATGTAATGCAGGCTTTATACAAAGACTATACTGCAGCGCTAGTCTGTGCTTCAAACGATGTGACCATGGTTCACCTCCAGTCTGTTCAGTGACCATCTGAATTGTGTGCTCATGCTATTTTTAGGTAAGTCTGTGATCCCTAAGTACTTTTGGAGAGATAGAGATTCTGCCAGTTTCCTTAACAGCCATTCCTTTTCGATGACAATATGCAATTATTTGAATAAATATCATCCATTGTGATCTATTATTGTGGTATTAACATTTTTAGAAAAACCTATCCTTGGATGATACTAAAAAACAACAGAAAAGTTGTGATATGTTTGTTTTTACTGTCTTAGTGTTCATCTGGAAAGTGGGCTTGTAGAATTAGGCTACACATAAATATTTTGCCTTCTCAGAGGTAATTTTTTTTTTCAGGCCTGATGCTACCAGAAGTAGAGCAACCGCTGAACTAGAACGGCATGTTTTATTTCAGTGAACCGAACAGAAACAGAAAGAAATCGAAACACCTTGCAGAATTTTGAGCAGGTAAACTCAGGTAACAGCACAGTAGGTCGAACTTCTCATGTTTTTATAGGTTGTAGCCCTAAGAAAAACGAAAGGATGAAGAATCTTTATTTCAGACAGAAATATAAAACTCATGATGACTCTGCAATAGTGGAAATTCTGTACCATCTAGCTGTGCGAATAGTTCTGTTGGATTTTCGGTTGAAAGCACATAGGTAGAGTTAACAGAATAACTAGCAATGCAGTAAATGGTAGTCCCATGCAAGGGTTTATGATCATTTGATCTAAACATGAGATGATGCAGCTATCTGTCACAAAACTCCAAGGAAGACGATGATAAAAATAAAACAAAGTTTATTCAAATAACTCAAAATAGAAAGCCTCATGCAAAACGTCTCTAGGTTACGTATGTAACCATAGTTCCCTGAGAAGGGAACGAGACACCGCGTCCCCTAGGGGTCGCTATTGGGGAACGCCGCAGCGTGACTCGTGTCTGAAGAATGCATATAGAAAAACTACATGAAATGGCCAGCGACAGCGTATGACGTCACCGCGGCGCGCACGTCGCTGCTGGTGCGTCACTACTGGGCGACACAGTATAAAGAGTCGCCGATGTAAACACACATCCGCTTCATTGTCTGAAGCTTCTCGTCCGAAGCATGGTAGGAAGCGTAGGGGACGCGGTGTCTCGTTCCCTTCTCAGGGAACCATGGTTACATACGTAACCTAGAGACGTTCCCTTCCGAGGGAACTCTCACCGCGTCCCCTAGGGGTCGCTATTGGGGAACGGTTATACCCACGTCTCCATGCTGAGGGGAGTGCATAGTAGCGAGCACTAAGTGTAAATTCTGTGAAGAATTACCCCTATAGGACGAGGTGACAGCTGTCAGAACGTATCCTCCCTGGCCAAAGCCTGAACTGTTACTCACTTACCTGAGTGGGTCAAAGGACCCAGAGCACAGCTCAGGTTGGAATAGGAGATTCCTTCGGAGGCATGGCTAAGTTAATACTTAGACTTAACTAGAACAGGAACTGCCAGTACTACCGAGTCTAGTTCCCTCAGTGAACTGACTCAGAGATAGCAACTAACAGGCCTGTCCTAAGACAGAGGCCGTTCTAGCAGGGGTTACCGTCAGATAACACACCCTGGATAATGGATGGTCAGGAGATATCTAAGGTGATATCGAGTGGAGTTGGACCCAGGGAGACCGGGGTTTTAAGACTAACTCAAAAAATGGGAACGAAGGACCGCGTAACCCATACAGTATAGGATTTTAGAAAAGAACCCAGAAACTTGGTGGGAACTTACCACTTATGTGGATTTTAGGAAGTGCACAGGGATTGCGTGCGCACTTACCACTATTGTGGATTTCAGAAAGTGCCCAGGGTTTAGCGTGGGACACTACCCTAGTAAATGGGATTTAGAGACTGTGTTTTCCCCCTTTTTTGGGGGTTTCACTGTTAAAGCTCCAGGCTTGTCAGAGATGACAAGCATTTAGATAGGGGAGGAACCCTCCCAGTTTTAGAGAGGGGACCAATGCTACACCCCAATCAGGACAGACAGTCCGCAAACTGTTAGTCGACTGATGAAATCATGGAGCTACTGACCATCATGATAGTGGACACAGACAGCGGACAGACCCCTAACCCCGACTTGCCTTAAAAAGGGCAACGCTCTGAAGGGACCCTTTAGTGTAAAGGGGAGCATACTAAACCCAGTCCACATGGATGCCTACTAGGAGAATGGTGGTGCTCAGAAATTACCCTTCCTTAGAAGGGGAGCATACTCATCCCACTAGGAGCCGTGCTCTAAAATGGGACCCTTCGCGAAGCCTGAGAGGAGGTAGTGACCATTTCTTCCCTTTGTCAAAGGGAGAAATTCGCCATGCGGCAGTGGCGCTGCTTTGAAGGAACCTTGAATAAGGTGAGCTGCCAGCAGCCTGAAGAGACTTCTACGTAAGAAGTCCTTGATTCTAGCAACCAAACTCATCTCAAGGCCCTGAAGAGGGAGAACGCCTAGCTAGACATGAGGCCTGAGGGGGAGTTTCTACTCAACCCAGAAGTCAGGCACAGACAGGCTCCTAACCCTGATTAACAGAGAGGAAAACCCGCCTGCCAGGAGGCAGCGCTCTTAAGTGGAATCCTTCTCAAAAAAGGGGAGCAATCATGCTTGACTCAGGAAACCTGGTGACAGACTCTACCAGACAAAAGGGGAATCTTGCTCATTGCTCATTGGGGACCCTTTCCTCAGAAAGGGGAGGGCCCAGCTCGTGCATGAAGGGTAAAAGCTCCTGGAAGTTATGAGGACAGACTCCTAACCCTGAAGGCCAGGGAGGAACGCCCGTCCTGACGAGGGGCGCTCACTGGGGACCCTTTCCTCGGAAAGGGGAGAGCCCAGCTCGTGCGTGAAGCCTGAAGAGTGAAAATCAGCCTGGACAAGAAGGACAGGCCCCTAACCCAGATGAACCGGGAGGAAAACCTGGCTCTGTCAGCGAGAAACGGTACTCTGAATAAACCCTTTCCGCGGAAAGGGGAGTACTACCTCGGTCGAACCGACCCTGCCCTCGGGCTAACAGGGGGATCGACAGACCCCAGTCTAGGTGGACTTATGTTCCTGTCTCAACGGGACATAAATTCCCCGGAGCAGGAACTTATAAGGACAGACCCCTAACCCTGAAGGCCAGGGAGGAACGCCCATCCAGCCGAGGGGGCGCTCATTAGGGACCCTTTCCTCGGAAAGGGGAGAGCCCAGCTCGTGTGTGAGCCTGAAGAGTGAGAATCAGCCTGGACAAGAGGGACAGGCTCCTAACCCAGATGAACCGGGAGGAAAACCTGGCTTTGTCAGCGAGAAGCGATACTCTGAATAAACCCTTTCCGCGGAAAGGGGAGTACTACTTCAGTCGAACCGCCCCTGCCCTTGGGCTAACAGGGGGATCGACAGAGCAGGAACTGGAGAACTGAGAAATTGCTCCTTGGAGACAAAACTCAGGAGGTGCTGGAAAGAACCTTCAGCTGATAAGATCACTCCAGGATCTAAAGTCCACAGAGAGGGTCTGGAAGAGGGATTCTCAGAAAAAGGCCTGCAAAGGACAACGTTAAACATGCCAAGGGCAATCCTAAGAAAGAAACTTAGGGAGCTTACCTTGGAGAGGACATAAGTCCTATGTCTAACATATGCTGAGAGGGTGGTTTACCGCACGACCTGTGGCATGGAGAGGACGAACACTGCCGTAACCATAATCCGTAGGATCAGAGGGGGAGCATCCGCCGAGGACTCGTCATGTTTCTCTCTGAGAAGCAAAAACACAACACACAGGCCTGAGACAGTATTAAGTTCCTTTTCTTTATTAAAAGAAAAAATGGATCGTACTCACCCATAAGTGATCTGCATTTAACTCAAACTTAAACAAAACATGTTTAAGGAGTTAAAATCCGGACCATAGGTAATGAAGGTTCTTATGGGACATAAGAACCGCTACGTGCAGGGAGCTCGTGTTGTTAGGGCTGTAGTGCATGGAGCCCATCAGACATGAAATAACTAGTTATATTCCTTAAATGACTTCTCCCCCATGATTAACACCTATGTGCTATGAGCCAGACCTCTGTTCACTATCCAGCTCATCCCCCCACCATCAAGATAAGACTCCTACAGGAATGCAGGGAGAGATAGACTTTCCTTATTCAGACATGCAGTCCCACATACAGTTATATAGAAATGTACACGTATCAATGTGTTACCTTTTCTTATATTGTTGTTTCTGTTATGTATGTCGGCCTCAAACATTAATCCGCAATAGGTGAATTATTGTGCATGCTAAGACTCTCACATTTAGAATCACTCAGTCAAACGAGAAGATACATAGATCATGTTTGGTGTCTATGAGCAGCATTTATTATTCCCTAAATGTTAATGTTTGTGGCATCTTAATAACTCCTTGCTTTATATGTATTATTGAACTTTTGAAAGTTTTGTGGCCAAACAACCAATCAGCTTCCACATGCGAAACAACATTTTGAGAGACAAAGACTTTCAATCTTCCCTCCAAAACTCAGATCAACCGGATTGGACAAGGTCCAACTGTGGGCGTGAACGACCTACAGGTTTATAAACCTTCCCTCATCTCTCTCTCTCTCTCTTGCCTTCGGGACACAAAGACACGTCACCCGCACCTCCCCCCAGATCCATGGGGGGGGGGGTCTCACCTAGCGGAGGAGATGATGAGGCCTGCAATACTCTCAAGGAACTGGAAAGGACTTTCTGAACTGAACACATACGGAACCAATGCACAACAACAACAAGCTTGCAAGTATCCGTCCTTTCTACAAACGTAGATAGCTGCGTTTAAGGCGTTTTATAAAAGAAACGATTTCAGGATGTTCAGAACCGTTTCATTCCTGTCCCTTTGCAAACTCACTTTCTGTCTCTCTCTCTCTTACTCTCTCTCTCTCTCTCTCTCTCTCTCTCTCTCTCTCTCTCTCTCTCTCTCTCTCTCTCTCTCTTACTCTCTCTCTCTCACGCGTTCTCTGTCTATTTGTGTTTTATGTACGTTTGTCTATGTGTGATCGTTTGTAAGTAGAATAGTTTAATAAACAACCATATATTCACATATAATGATTCTCTGTGCTGAATGCTTACATTACAAAGTCACTTAAACTGTTTCGATCTCATATTGCTACCTTAAGCCCTATTCTGTTCAATTGTTTTAACTCCGTTCTGGTTAGTAAAAATGCGTTGCCGTGACGACGGGCCAACGTCAGAGTAATGGGTATCGCTGAACAATTTGCTGGACAAAGAAGCCAGTCGATATCGTTATTACTGTTACTGATCAGAAACTGGAAATTGCGTATATTTAATGACGATTATTATACACGATTTCCTGTGAGTTAAACTACTTTCCCTGACTGAAATGTATGTTTTAAATAACTCATTTCATCCTATTCATTGGTCGTAAGACCTGGTGGAGTTTGCAGTGTATATGTGATGAGAGAAACAGTCTCATGCATATACACACATATATTGATCATCTTAAATTCTTTGAGCTAATCAAAATTCTCTACATTAATTGGCGTTAGAATGCGGGGCAGTTTTAAACTGTGTGATGTGAGCGGCTCAGGAATAGTTTGTGTGTCTGCATGCTTGTTTATTCAAACTCGGCTCGCGACTCGCGTCTCTTTTGTTTGTGTGTGTGTGTGTTAGAACGGTGTGGCCAAGCCCACCTTTAACGCCTTCACAGATGTTTGAGCCTCTCGCACAGAGAAACTAAACCGCTGTTGAAGATGTAACTTAACTGCAGTTTATATATTGACCCTATAAAACGAAGAAATCTTTTATAGCGCGTCTTAAAGCCACCCTAAATTGAGCGAAGAAAACCTCTATTTTTGCGTGAAGAAGTTGATTGAGCGATGTTCCTCTTTCACCTTACAAAGGCCATATCTTTATATTTTGAGTGTAGATAGATTAGCCATTGATGTGCACTCCAATGCTAATCAGCTATCTTGCTCCTTTGGGTTAAAACCTCAGCTTAGCTAACTGATTAGGTTGACCCCGTTTGCTCGTCGAATAGATTTAATATAGTAAACAACTTCGCGTTATTACTGTACAAATCTTGATCGAGTGTTATTTATTTGTTTTGTGCAAAGCACACACAAGTCTTGTGTCAGCAGGCTGACTCAAGATCAAGGTGCACGCATCGTAACTAAGCAACCTTTTAATAGTGTAACCATCCTATTAAGTTAAAGTTTGCAAAACACATGTACCTGTGTTCAGTAAAACGGACACAAGAAAGATACACCCGCGATAACGCATCGCCATGCAACTGCGCTTAGATGCGCGTTTAAATCCACACAAGGTGGAATCTGAAATCCCGCATAAAAGGTATTTCCTTCTATTAAAAGATAGAAGTCTGTCTAAAACCTCTTCCAATACCTATGCCTGATTTCATATTATTTTTTTATTTTATTTTATTTATTTTTTTCTTTGAGCAACAACGCTTATAGATAGTCCCAGTCAGTCTCTCCCTTCTCTTTTCCTTTTGATGTTACATTATTAATTATTGTTATTTAAACCATAATGATAATTAACATAATGTATGTTTTTTTTGTGTGTGTGTGATTAAATTTTAATTATTTCACCGCCTTAGATTCAACTCTCCCTTTAGCAATTATAATTGTATTTGCTCATTTTAAATTTTTGATTAAACAGTCTTGATTTAAATTTAAACTTTGACCAAATCGATCAAGTTGCACTCTCACTACCCCGGGTAATTCGGCCCATCCCAGGGGGGCCTTTCTCTCTTTTGCTCTCTCAGCTCTGCCATTTCCCAGGTGTGACGACTCCATAGCGCCCCCACCCAGTGGGCCCCGTCACTGACCTCAGGGCTGGCAGTCAGCTCACTTTCTCTCTTTTGCTTTAACCCTTTATACCTCTCTTTCTGATGGATTTTGTTTTTATTTTTCTCCCTATTAGAGACTGAACCTGTCTGAACATCAGTGAAATCTTTTGGTAACTACACCGATGAACTGAATAGCTCTAAAGTTAATCGCTCATCATTAAGTTTACTCATAGTTTCCTGTGTTTACCCACACAAACTATCTGACCCCTTCTTTACAGCTAGGATAATAAGCGTTTAGTGTGCGTCACCATCTGATGACATCAGTTAAGTGCGCAACACATAACAACATTTTAGCTCATTAGTTCTGTACGGACTTGCATTGGCTCGTTGTGCTTTGTCTCTCCCTCTCTATTTGTGTCAACATGTCACCATCCAGTCTCGCCATCCAGTCCAGACAAGGCAAAGATGCCATCCTGCCCTGGGTCTAGTGACTACAGCCCCTGAGCGGAGAACAGCCGGACGACCACGCACACAGGCGAATGGATCACGATCCAGTCAAGAGCTACGGCTGCAGAGAACCAATCAACTCATCTACAGCCCGGACCATCAGTGACCACGCCCTCAACAAGATCGTCTGACTAAAGCCGCAGCGGAGAAAGCTTCACCCACGACGGAACCAGGACAGCGCGCAGAACCGCCTAGACCATCTGGATGTTCAGAGATAGCGGATGAAGAGGACAAGGACCTACACGAGGAGAGAGGAGAAAAGCTTCAAGACACGCCTGCAACACCCCCACAGACTGAGCGCAGAGAGCAGTACAGGAGAACACTCCTAAACAGCGGAAGCTCTCTTTACAATGGACCCAGGCAGACAGCAGCACTCATGCCACGGCCAAAGCCTTTTACGGCCTCCTGCAAGCAGCCTACGCCGAAGTTCAAGTAACGACTCCGCAAAGAAACACAAAGTGCGCTGAACCCAGCACACCTTAAAGAACTCAAATGCTTGCAGATAACAATATGAACAAACAGGAGAGCTCAACACAAAATCTCTCCCGGGCCTAACAGCCCACCGTTCACACCTCACACGCCAGCAAGCTGGCCGGGAATCTGACAGCTGTCACCACAAAACGCTGTCTTCCTGAACACTGCAGTAGGCTACAACACACGCCTGTCTGCAAAACATTGACTTTTAAGCAAGAACATTGCCCAGTGTGACCACGAGACAGATCTGCTTAGCTCCACCTCCAGCTAACAGGACCCCAGCCATTTGTACCAGCAGTCAAAACTGTCAAAACTGAATACAGCAGGTAAGAACACGACTGCTACGACCAGCATCTGAGCCTACGTGAGACAACGCGACAGGCACCAAGGGAAGATGGCATCAACGCCAGAAAATCTTTCCCCTCAGATATCCACATCACACTGTGAGTCACCACCCAAATGCTACAGCCTTCTTCCGTACAGCGATTGCTCGATTCAGCGGACTCTACAGACCGCCGGAAAACAGCCAAGCACCAGAAGGCAATAAAGATTAGCAAAGTGATTGTCCAGCTGCCCCATGCCAAGGGGGGACGTCTGACTGACCAAGGTGAACAAACATACAGTGGTGTATGGGAGCTGAACACGCAGCGACATCACTGTGTGGGAGTGATCTGAGATCAGTGCAGGCCAACACTGAGGACACCTGTGCTCTGAACTTAACCTGGAATAGACAATGCAAAACCTGCTACGTCCTGTTTCTCACAGCCCTACGATACTCCCTCAACTGCGAGAAAGCCTTGCTAGATAAGATTACTCCCAGATGTTTACACTCTGGTGAACGAACTACCTGCATTCACCAAAAGGGGTCACTGTTCGGCTCAAAACACAGTGTGGCTAAAACCCTAATGCTGCACACACATTCAATGGAATACGTGAAGCAGTGCCCACTCTAGAAGCCACACCCCCTTTCTGAAAAGTAATCTTTTGCAGTGTACATACCATTCAGGTATTTCAAAGACTTTAAACAATTCCGTCATGAAGAGCCTAAAGGAAAATGGCCACTCAGAAATGGTGCCAAGCTGCTCTCCACATATGACGATGATGCAGAACTAATGTCATGTACAAGGCTCTCAGCAGAGCCCAGCACCCAGATATGACAACAGCTGCGCTGCACAAGCCATCCAGCGATGTGCCAAGCACACCAGAAGACAAAGGGAATCACAGAGACCTGCCACCACTGTGTGATGTTTATAACTGTCAATGCCTGCAGACCAAGGATCCCACGCACATAAACCCATGTGCTCATAGACCCAAGAGCGAGGCAAGACACGCCCAGAGCAGGTACCTAGTGGAAAACGACAAGCCTGTCCCACTGCAACACCTTAAGCCGGGCCACCTGACATCACAGCACGAGTGACGGCAATCGGATCAACCCTTGTGTCACAGCAAGTCGCAAGAACTCCCTCTGAAAATTACTAACCTGCATAGACTCAAAGTAGGCTAAACTCAGTTTGAAACAGACGAGCATCAACAACTGTTCCAGACAAGCAGTGCCATCACAATAAGAACATTTACATGCTATTCGTGGAAAAACAGTGAAAGGCCCAGAAAAAATACTGAGGGATTTTGTGGCTGCCTAAGGTTTTCAACAACAAAAAACCCACCCACCCAACCCAAGCATCGCTTCTAAGCCACAAGCAAACCCCTCACGCTGCTACGCCGCCTGCATCACACCCATGCACACTGGCTCCACCTACAAAATAGCTCTGCTAAAGCAGCCTCCACTGCTCCCAAGCAATGCTGACACTTTGCACTGTCCGACCACACTAAGGCACTAAGCCATAACAACTCAGTGATGTCACACACATACCGCATCTAGATGACACATCCTCACATTTGTTCCTGATAACCAAACACCGCCACAGCTCCCAGCTTTCCAGGAACAAAGGGGGGTCATTGCTGATGTATGCCCAAGATGCACCGTGCAGAATACACCAGAGTACCAAAGCCACTACCAATGCAAAAGTGGCGCACTGCCAAGCATGCAGTAACAGAGGACATAAGAATATGCTAAGTTTGATGCCAGCTCGAAACCAGCAGATTTCAAACGACACAGCCTCTCTACGATGCAAAACAGCAAGTCGACGAGAAACATCTGTGAACGTTTACCACCAGATGGCACCAGAAACGACACCCGTGTCAACTAAGAGACCACCCGTGTCACCACCTACATTGCTCACCAGTACTTCAGTGAAACATGCCCGAGTGCGACACCTGCATCCAAAGAGCGCAGGAAGCCAAAAGCATGCCGCAGCCAGCGAGATTCACAATAGGAACTGTGAACCAGCGTGTCTCGGACATCCAGCCCTGCCACTCACCAGGACCAACTGGAGACTCAGCAGAGTACAGAGAACGGCATCCTTCAGCCTAAAGCAGCCAACGGCCTGCAATGGCAGAGAAAGGAACAGCAGGACGGCGACAATTGGACAACTCACATCCAGCCGGGACAACCAGGAGCTGAGCAGCATCATCTTCTCCTTGGCCCACACCCTCAAGGGCCTCAGACAGGAGGTAAATGAACTGAACCTGCAAGTCTCCGAGTACCCAAATTTACCGACACCCACAAGGACAGCTGGACACGCCTGCTTTTCCAGAACAGAGTTTCTGATGCTAACAAAGAGCTCCTTGAATGAAACTCCACTGAGGAGTACTGAAAGGTAAACTTCTGACTCCTTGCCCAACGCAACACCGCATCAGACTTCCTAAAAGGAAAGGCATCCCATGAGACCAGCCGACACCTCAGGAGCAGCCAGACAATGTTGAATGGAGCAACGGGCCCACAGGCCCAACAGCAAAACCCCTACAAACACAACTCAGACCCGCTCAAGTCAGTGTCGACACCCCCAACATCAGACGCCTGATGACATTTGAGCAAAACAGCGGGATAACAGACACCTGCTGCCCTCCTGCACCCTAACCGGGTCCGTCGGAAACTTCTTTACGCTACAAAATCTTTACGACAATTCTCTGCGAACCCTGGAACTACCTGCCCTCTCACAAGTGAGAGTCCAACCAGCGATTCCAGACCGCAGGGACCACAGATACTAGATAACAACCACCTGACACAGACCAACCTGGGTCAGGATGACAAGTGACAGTGCCTCGACACCTGCTGCACAAAGCTCGAGGACCCATACCTTGCCACTGTCTATATTATCACACCTGATAACGTCGACCACGGCACCACAGCCACTCCTTGAAGCACCAACCTCCAGAGAGCCACCTCTCTCTTCCAGCCAGGAGTGCCGGGTGCATGCCTGATTGTTCCGCACCTTTGACGTCGCTCGCTGTTGTCTGTTGGACGGACAACAACGTTCGAAAGAGGGGATATGTAGTGCATGGAGCCCATCAGACATGAAATAACTAGTTATATTCCTTAAATGACTTCTCCCCCATGATTAACACCTATGTGCTATGAGCCAGACCTCTGTTCACTATCCAGCTCATCCCCCCACCATCAAGATAAGACTCCTACAGGAATGCAGGGAGAGATAGACTTTCCTTATTCAGACATGCAGTCCCACATACAGTTATATAGAAATGTACACGTATCAATGTGTTACCTTTTCTTATATTGTTGTTTCTGTTATGTATGTCGGCCTCAAACATTAATCCGCAATAGGTGAATTATTGTGCATGCTAAGACTCTCACATTTAGAATCACTCAGTCAAACGAGAAGATACATAGATCATGTTTGGTGTCTATGAGCAGCATTTATTATTCCCTAAATGTTAATGTTTGTGGCATCTTAATAACTCCTTGCTTTATATGTATTATTGAACTTTTGAAAGTTTTGTGGCCAAACAACCAATCAGCTTCCACATGCGAAACAACATTTTGAGAGACAAAGACTTTCAATCTTCCCTCCAAAACTCAGATCAACCGGATTGGACAAGGTCCAACTGTGGGCGTGAACGACCTACAGGTTTATAAACCTTCCCTCATCTCTCTCTCTCTCTCTTGCCTTCGGGACACAAAGACACGTCACCCGCACCTCCCCCCAGATCCATGGGGGGGGGGGGGTCTCACCTAGCGGAGGAGATGATGAGGCCTGCAATACTCTCAAGGAACTGGAAAGGACTTTCTGAACTGAACACATACGGAACCAATGCACAACAACAACAAGCTTGCAAGTATCCGTCCTTTCTACAAACGTAGATAGCTGCGTTTAAGGCGTTTTATAAAAGAAACGATTTCAGGATGTTCAGAACCGTTTCATTCCTGTCCCTTTGCAAACTCACTTTCTGTCTCTCTCTCTCTCTCTCTCTCTCTCTCTCTCTCTCTCTCTCTCTCTCTCTCTCTCTCTTACTCTCTCTCTCTCACGCGTTCTCTGTCTATTTGTGTTTTATGTACGTTTGTCTATGTGCGATCGTTTGTAAGTAGAATAGTTTAATAAACAACCATATATTCACATATAATGATTCTCTGTGCTGAATGCTTACATTACAAAGTCACTTAAACTGTTTCGATCTCATATTGCTACCTTAAGCCCTATTCTGTTCAATTGTTTTAACTCCGTTCTGGTTAGTAAAAATGCGTTGCCGTGACGACGGGCCAACGTCAGAGTAATGGGTATCGCTGAACAATTTGCTGGACAAAGAAGCCAGTCGATATCGTTATTACTGTTACTGATCAGAAACTGGAAATTGCGTATATTTAATGACGATTATTATACACGATTTCCTGTGAGTTAAACTACTTTCCCTGACTGAAATGTATGTTTTAAATAACTCATTTCATCCTATTCATTGGTCGTAAGACCTGGTGGAGTTTGCAGTGTATATGTGATGAGAGAAACAGTCTCATGCATATACACACATATATTGATCATCTTAAATTCTTTGAGCTAACCAAAATTCTCTACAGGGCTCAGACCTGGGCCTTCATGGAATGAAGGACTAAAGGCAGTGATCTACCTAGTCCATAGTCACATAAATCCAGAAAGGCCAATGAGCCTGGGAAAACTAACAGATCAGTGAAAGACCTCTGGTTAGTCCTCCTAATAGCAGCCCAAACCAACAGAGTGGGCTGTCTACTTAAACCCTAGCAGGGGAGACAGCACCATCTAGGCAAGAGCTTAAAGAGAACTGCTCAAAAAAAAACCCAAAGGGGAGTAATCAATAAGCCAACACACAGACATCCGCAGATATCTGTATGTGTAGGAAGGACCACCAGAGGTAAAAAACTGACGAAAGCCTCCAGACCCTAAAGGGGGAAGAATTAACACACAGCTAGCCTCAGACAGCTGTAGTTAATAAGACTGTTCTGCCATAATCATGGTTGAACTAGTCTAGGAAAATCTCCCCCTTTTTTATATATATATATATATATATATATTTTTTTTTTTTTTTATTTTTTTTTTGCAGTAAATTAACTCCACAATCGCAAGCTAAACATACTCCGCCCAGGCGCCAAATTCCCTTAGGAATAAAACAAGCAAGGAGCCGCTGGCGACGCCGCGAATGCGTCTGTTAATGCAGCAGAGTGTAAACACAAACAATACCAGACAACTGAAGAGTGAACAAACCAAATGAATTAAATAGTGAATAAAATTACCACGACAACCCTGTTAAAAAAACAACTTATGCTGGTTAGGTATGTTTTGGTGCTGTGATGCTGGTCTTAGTTGGTTTATGCTGGTCCTTTGCTGATTTATGCTGGCTTTTTGCTGGTTAATGCTGGTCCTTAGCTGGTTAATGCTGGTCCTTTGCTGGTTTATGCAGGTCCTTAGCTGGTCATGTTGCTGGTCAAGGACCAGCATAAACCAGCTAAAACCAGCATCCCAGCACCAAAACATACCTAACCAGCATATGCAGTTTTTTTCAACAGGGAACTAAAGATGGCAGGAAACTGAACAATGGTAGACAGGAACCTTGTGAAAACAAACTAAACATCCATGCTAATGAAAATAACAAATGGATGACTAAGGTCATGTTGGCTTGTGACGTCAGAGTGCATGCTTTTTTCAGGCTTTTGATTAGCCAACATGGCAAGGGCAATGGGAGAAACCAAAGTTAACAGAATGACAGGGGGAGACAATGGGAGAAACCAAATCAGAACAGTGCAAAGATAAGAAACACAAGGATACATGTAACAGCAGGACTTTAACATTTTTTTTGTTTTGTTTTGTTTTGTTTTGTATTTGCCCTTGGTTTGGTCTGTTTTCCTATGCACACACAGTTAAGGTCAAAAGCTTCCATACACCTTGCAAAATATGCAAAATGTTAATTATTTTACCAAAATAAGAGGGATCATACAAAATGCATGTTATTTTATATTTAGTACTGACATGAAATAAGATATTTCACATAAAAGACTTTACATATAGTCCACAAGAGAAAATAATAGTTGACTTTATAAAAATGACTGTGTTTTCATTGATGCTTCAGAAGGAAATCCAATGTATTAAGAGCCGGGGGGTGAAAACTTTTTGAATTTGAAGATCGGGTTAGATTTAACTTTTTTTGTATTCTGCGAAACATAAAAGTATCTTCTGTAGCTTCTGAGGGGCAGTACTAAATGGAAAAAATATGATATTTAGGCAAAATAAGAATTTTTTTTACAAATCTTCATTATGTTCAAAAGTTTACACCCCTGGCTCTTAATGCATTGGTTTTTCTTCTGAAGAATCAGTGAGTGTTTAAACCTTCTGTAATAGTTGCATATGAGCCCCTCGTTGTCCTCAGTGTGAAAAAAATGGATTTCAAAATCATAGTCATTGTTGGACATTGTTCAAATACACAAAAATGCTGAAAAACCAAAGAATTTAAGGGACCTGAAGGATTTTTTTTTTTTTTAAGAACAGCAGGCATTTTAACTAAACTGTGGATCATGAGATAACATTTATGTGAATTATCTTAGTCAGGTCAGTGCAAACAAAAAATACAGAGCCTTTTGTATGATACCTCTTATTTTGGTAAAATAATTATAATTTTGAGGATTCTGCAAGGTGTATGGAAACTTTTGACCTCAATCCATTACCTGCAGGTGCGTGAGGTTAATTGTTAATTTACTGCATTTTTGATCAAATAATTGTAGCAATATGTAATCGTTGATGCAAAAAATAAATAATAATACCAATGTTTTTAAAGTGGAAATTGTTATTGAATATAACATTTATTATATTAGTGCCTAAACTATATATCACAACATCCTATGCTCTGAAACGTTCCTCTGATTGTCTTGTGTTTCTCCATACATCTGTGTAATGACTCTGTTGGAGTCTGTTTACATCAGTGAAATGATTTATACATCTCTTTCAGGATTTGTGGAATTCAAAAGGCTTGAGGAAAAACAATCTCTGTGTCTTGTACCTCTTTCTGTTTGTCAGGGTGGATTACTGAACGGAAAGCAGTGAGCTGTGGTCTGGAGAAAGGAAAGTGTATGAGCTCCCAAAGTGAATATGACAGATCTATGAGAGAAAAATCTCATTTTTCACATCTGGGGAATATTGGCCCATTTAGGCCTTCAGTAGTCTGATGAACAGAACAGCAATGGCTCTTTTCTTATCTTTTCTGTTAAAGCCGTTCCCACTAGTAAAGTCTCAATCTGTTGCCACCTGTGAGGCTTTGAGATTTACACAGCTTCTGCTAATACTGAGGTTGAGATGACGGCAGGCAACATCAGGTGTTGCTTTCCCATGAGACTGCGGTAATTATTCACTCATCTTGAAGGGGATACAGTTGCATAGTACAAAAACGTCATAATAAAAAAATCAGGCAACCTATTGTACTTCCAATTTAATCAGAGCCGTGAATGGAAATACGTGGAACAAGTAATTCTTTTAACTGGAGAAAGGTATCACGGTAATTTCAGCTGAATGCACTGAATGCTTTTATTCAGATGAAACAAGCTCTTGAATATTTATTTGGTAAAATCAGCACGGCTTGAAAAGTTGCCTGTCTTTTCCTGCAGCCCATAACTTCGACTCATGAAAGGCCTGTTTTTAACAAGCTGAAGAATTGAGATTCATACGCCGTCACCACAGCACAGTGCAATGAAAGAGATTTCTCATTCTCTGTGCAAATGAAGTCACAATAAATGATCTGTGCTTCCCGACAGGAACCATCTTCAAACTTCGGAGAGATTCTCTGACACGCTCTCCAAACACACTCCATTCCTCTCAGCCCACTCCCTCCTTGAAATTCAACCCTTTCTCAAACTGAATCGTATGAATTATTTACCTCAGATGACAGGACTGTGGGCTTCAAGCTCGGCTGATGGCTCGGTCCGTTTCTAAACTGTGCTTATTGTCATTATAGCTCTCACATTTCTTTCTGCCTTTAATGAAACTGTCTCATAGTTAACAGTTAAAAAGAACAATTACTGCAAAAAATCTTGGTGTTCCCAGAGATATATAAAATACATATTCTTTTGGTGTCATCTCTGTGTGGGATTAAAGGTGATGCAGCATAGCAGAAGTTCAAGCAGAGTCAAAAACAGCTCAAAGAGAAAGGCTTTCAGGAGTCGGATCTGAAGATGCAGCTCAATTGAAAAGAGCACAGGGAGTCAGAGTACTCCACACCACAGCTTTACAACTTTCAGCCAAGCCACATTTGACTTTTGACATTGTATAACATCAGAGTGTAGACCTTTTTCCTGAGTAAACGATGAGCGCCGACATTTTTTTAATGTAGCTAACGTCCGCTGCTTCGTGTCATCTATACACTCATTAAAGTGAGGCACTGACAAATGACGGTCAGTGGCCTAGCAGAGTCCTGACTTATGCTGCCTTCATGTGCTATCGTAATTATGGTAAATACCAAAATCCGACATCGAAATTGCACATGAACACCCACTCACGTTGTAATTTCCACTGGAAAGCTCGAAATTTTTTATGATACCCGAGTTGCCGAGATGGGATAAACTTTGACCTTTCAACATGGCGGACAGCAACGAAACTATACTGAAGGGTAAACATTGCATGATGTTAAAAGTAAAAAAACTTATATAGGCTATATAAAATATATATAATTATATAGGCTTATATAAAAACTTATGTAGGCTAGCGAAAACAGAACCATTAGTTAGTATTGTCTTTAAAACAACTATACTATTCATGATCAATAAGATATACAGCCTATCATTTAACGTTTGCGTTTTGATCTTCCTGTAGCAGATGCATTAGGGAGTTTATAACCGTTTTAAAACTTTTACCCAAGTAGCATGTGAGGACAAATTTCGAGTCCGCCATGTTTCTCTTCACTACGACAACAAAAGCACATGAACACGACACACTGGTAATTTCCACTTCACAAGTGGAAAGCATCATCTTTCCCATATCACATGAAGGCAGCATTAAATCCAATTGAGAGTCTGTGGAGGGAGCTAAAGATCAGGGTGATGGCAAGGAGACCCTCCAACCTGAAAGAGTTGGAGCTCATCGCTAAAGATGAATGGGCAAAAATCCAGTGGAGACATGCAAAAGCTGGTCAGCAATTATAGGAAGAGTTTGATCGCTGTAATAGCCAATAAAGGCTTTTCTATTGATTATTGAGAAAGGTATGAATCATTTTGGACATGCCACTTTTTGTTCAAATGTAAATAAATGATGAGTAATAATTTTTTCCACGATGATGCCTCTTGTATATCATCTTATCTTCTGGGAGACGTCTGTGTCAGTTCTAATCAAAAAAAACTTTCTGGTTGAATATATATATATATGCATTTAGAATTCATATAGCAAAAGCCTTTTTTATTGTTTGTTTTCCACACATTAATGGAAAGTATATTTATTCAGATTTCAGATTATGTAATGTAAATAAAATATAAAACACTGCTATGGTGATTTTATGTTCGTATATGCACTCAATCAATAAATAATACTTTTTCATCTCTGACTTTCATATAGGGTCACGATCAGGATCACTTTAAAGGATTTCAGATAGCTCATTACTGTAATAATGATGACTAAGAGCACAACAATATCTTATTCTCTGCTCTCCATTGTGCATAAATGTTGTATATGATGTGTTTGATGGTGCATGAAATTCATGCAAGAGATTTAAAAGAAATCAATGTCATCCTCTCAACTTTCCCATGTGAATCATAGAGGAATTTTATGAATTTTTAATTGATAGCAGGGTTGGCCTGCCATCTTGCATCTCCCTGTCCCTAGCTTCTCTGCGTTCTTCATGTGAGGAAATCTGCATTGATGATGGATGAGAAATATTGGCCAATAAAAAGTAAAATTTTGAAATCTCCATTAATCTTGTGACAGCTTTGTGATTTCTTTTCAAGAATGAAATATGTGCATTTAATGAAACGTCATGAGCCATGCCGTTTTTGGTGTGTTTTTGTGTTCACAGTCTGTCAGATTTTTTCCAGCACTCTCTTTTTGGATCTGTCAACAGAGACTTGAGATATTGTGTGGTTTTGTTGAATCTTAGCAGGACTTTGACAGTTATTTTTTAAGTGAAGAGCTGAATTTTTTTCCCCAGCAGAATCTAATGGCCATAAAACTGGAAGCAACAGTTATTTTTTGCCTTTTCCACTTTATAAACTACAGTATAGCACCACTACTAATGAATGTTGTTGTCAGAAGACCCTTAAAGGCATTTTCAAAGTGAACTTTCTCAATATCATCTACTGCTTTTACGTCCGGACTTCTCACCATAGGGGTAAACTTCAACATCCATTTAACTGAAGAGGAAAAGTACTTATGATGTTTCTTTTTGAAGTCCTAGTTTTGTGTTTGTTTGTTTCTGATTCTAACATTTAATAGCCCCTCTTACACATACAGTCTTTTCTGGTAAATTACCGTTAAGAGTTCATGTGTGAACAGAACTTTTTCCAAAATACTGGTAAATTCTTTCTGGCAATTTATGGTGCGTGCTGAACAAGACGAGACACAAATAAACAACTATATTTAATATAAATCTTCAAGATGAAACAGGCAGGAACACAGAGATCTTTCACACACGTTGACAACATTACCCAGTCAGCAAACAATTTTGGCCCAGATTTGGCATGCATCTGGCACAGCTGGCATTTATCCGGCACTGGCATACAGCATGTGGGCCAAACATGGCCCGAGTTTGGCAGAGATGGTACCGGTTTTAAGGCGGCACACAAGACCTGGGCCAGATGTCAGATGTAGTATTTGGCCCAGATGTCAAATATAGATATGTGGCCCACATAAGATTGGCCATATTTCACCCACATTTCAAATATTTTTTATATAAAATCCCAATGTTTTAATACACAAAGAAGTTTCCATCTTCATGTTTGCATTCTGGGTCTAATGCCTTGAAGTTAATCCAGGCAACAATGAAGATTTAATTATTTAAATTATGAAAATCAACTGTAATTGTTTGATTTCAGTTCATAAGTTTTTTTTATGCCATGAATGTACACCAGTAGACTTTACTTTTCATAATTTATTAACATTTCTATAATGTGATTAAATCCTGCATTCAAAATTATAGCTAACCCTGGTGGATTAAAATGAAATTATGAAACTATTTATTTTCAACACCACACAACATTATTTAATCACAGTCAAAGTAACTATGAAATGTGCAACAGCAACAATACTAATGGCTTTATGGTTTTTATACATTTAAATTTAAATGTATTGTTTTTACGTTTGTTTGTTTACTGGAAAAACTTTTACCCAGCGCGCACCATTCAGGATTTCAAAAACCCGGAAATGCGAAATTAGCCTATCAGAGCCCATCAGAGCAATGTTTTCCAAAAGGCGTTAATTGTCATTTGCAGTGCTTAATGGGATTGTAGTTTTATTTACCCACTTGGCTGTAACACACAGTCTCGTATTTTTGTCTTTTTGACAATTTTTATTTTTATTTTTATTTTATTTCAGATCGAATGTTTTAAATGTTGTGATTCACGTTGTAGCTGGTTGTTATGATTTATCACTTATAACGCTTTAATTAACAAATCTTCAATAAGGAAAAGTGAATACAAATACTCCCGGAACCATATGTCTTTTCAAAAAAGCAGGCGGACGCTGCAGTCTTGCACAGACTTCTGAAACCAAAGCGGTAAGTGCGAACATACGCATATGTATCGTTGCAAGTTTACTTCTTCTTACATTTTGCTTCGGATTTATTAATTAATTGACGTTACACGCGAGTGCCCTTGTTTTAGCAGCACGTGAACGCAGTTTTAATCTACGTGTTGTAAATACAATAAACTATGTCACTAACTTTACTCCTGAAAAAGTCAGTATTTTTCTTATGTCACTTAAATTTAATCGTCTTTGACAGATGATTAGGGTTATAATTAATTGTAATGGTATTTGTTGTTGGAGCCAATGTAACGTTATATATTAAATTACAGATAAAATTATGCATTTTTGTTGTACCAATGTTTTGGAATTTCATTTGTGGTGTATGTCATGTTGAAATTGAGTAAATGCTTGGAAAGGGGTATACATGTTTCTTTATTCTACTTCACCTTGAATGTAATTTATTTGAATTTAACTAAACTATTTATAAATGGGCATCAATAATCATTGTCAATACACTCCAAATGTTACAAGAGATTAATTGTTGTGCAAAAATTGGTATCACCTTTATAGTGACCAAAATGATTACAATAACCAGTTGTTATTGATGTTCAAAAGTGCCTGGAATGACACCCAAATCATTTCAAGTTTTATGTTTAAAATATGCAAACAAAAAGTAATTTGATTTGTTGTATGTTTAAACATAATCAATAATGTGCACATTTTAAATTACAACATGACTAACATTTTATCCAGCATATATGAAATGTTCAAAAAAGAATAGTTATAGATATTTTGTCTGCTTCATAGCCCCATAGGGCCAGAATTAATAGTAATATTTAAAATCACTGTTTTACTTTTTAAATTTCTTCTTTTTGTTATGCTACTTTTCCAGATGACTACAAGAAAGCTAGACGTAAACTACCTCTAGCTGTTGATCACACAGACGTTGATCAGACCGATGGAAGGAACTCACCAATTTCAAAGAAAAAGAAAGTAGGGGTTTGGTTAGATTGTTTGTTTATATTAATGTTTCGCACCACATTTACAAATAAAAGTATATCTTGTAATTGGTAAATGTGTTAGACCTAAGAACATTCTTTTCCCCGGAGAAGATGATGCTGATGCTGATAATAATGAGACAGAAGAACGCCTACATTAACCAAAATTTAAGAGAAGGGTAAGAATCTTCTGCTTTTTAAAATAATAATGTATTTTATCACAGCAGATAAATGACCAAGATATTTTGTACTTTTAAGCAGAATGTATTCCATACCTGATGCTCCAAATATTCCTAGACAGCACAACAAATTAGACCCTGGAAAGCCAAATTAGACCCTAAGCTCTTCCACAGTGCTCCTGACATCCCTAATGATGAGATGGAAGGCATTTAAGGAACAAAGTCAAAAAACAAGTAAGAAGTGTCAGCTTTTTTTAATTACAGTGCATTTTATTACAGCTGTTAAAGGACTAAGATATTTTGTATGTTGCAGGAGGTATGCCTGGCATCATGTTCTCTCTGAGAGCTGTAAATCAAGCACTGAGGCCCTTTTAAGGCATGCCAACGTCGAGGTCAGAAGACCACCCCACAAACGTAGGGATATCCAGGGCACTCTGAACCTTCAAGGCTCCATGAGCCACACTACACCTGGGACATCCAGCAAACATCCAGTTACCAAAGTTGTGAGTATATTGTCTAGCCCTTTTCAGAATGCACTGATAGTGTGTCATGGGATTAGCCTCAGGATCATCTGATTTTGATTAATTCACATTGCCAGTGATTTTTGCAATCTGTGCATGCTCACACACACACACACACACACACACACACACACACACACATAAAAATTCTGTAAAGACATGTGACATCAGGATGTGACAAGTAATGTACAAATAAGTGTTGCGTCTTTTCCACTTTTATGTATATTCCACTTTTTTTCCTCAATTCTTTGTGGAAAAACTACACTATCACTGCTGTTTTTAATTTGATTATATAGTGCTTCATGGGACTGCAGTTATTTCTAAAGCCTTTAAGTACACAGTCTTGTACCTTTTGTCTTTTTGTCCAGTTTTCAAAAATGTTTTTTGTTGTGGAGATTGTCATCACAATTTTTTATATCTCTCTTTATTTAAATGCTTAAAGCATGAATGCACTCTATAAAAGATTTAGAAAATGAAGGAGAGAGAGAACGTTTTATGTATATAGTACCTCAACACAAGCTCAAGGTTGCATAATAAAAACATACACTGAATTTAAAAGAAGTAAAAATAAACAAAATCCCAAGTAGAATTAATCTATACATATTTCACACAGTCATTTTAAGCTAAGTGGTAGTGTGTTCCTGAGATGTGTAAAATTATCTTTTACCCATAGTAGACAGTCAGAATTTGGGCTATTTCAGACAATCTAAACGATGAAGGGCTGGGGGAAGTAAGAAACGATAATTAACTGGAAGATGGGTAGATGGTAAAAGACAATACAGAATGTTTGTCTAAAGGTCATTGGTTCAGTTTTTGTGGTAATATTGTATTTTATCCAATAGCCATGTTACCTGTTACCTGATGCAAAAGCTAATTATACACCATGTGTGCTTGTGTTTTTCAGCGGCTGTGAGGTGCAACTGTCTGACATCTGAGGCCAAAGAAAAATTAATTCATGCCATCATTAAAAGATGGCTATATCTCGCCCCAGACAGAGATGGTGGCCGAAAAGAGAGGATGAAGAATAGAGTGTGTGAGGAGAGTACGACTAGTTAACAGACTTTAGGAATGGATGTTCCAAGGCTCTGTTCAGAGTGCAACTTGTTCATTAACAGAATCATGAATGTTTCAGAGTCATTTGAAGAGTGCTACTTCCTGACCATAAACCTGGACGCTCAAGTGTTATGTGAAGTGAAACTCGATGAGTAGAAACATGGATGTTCAAGTGTATGTCAAGTAAATTTTGTTCCTAATCAGAAACATGGACAGTCAAGCTTTAGACAAAGCATGAAACTTCATGATCAGAAACATGGATGATCAAGTGTTACATTTAAAATAAAACTTCATGAACTAAAACATGGCACAGAACTTCTACTTACTTCATTTTTATTGCAGAACTGACAGGGGAGTGGTATTTCAGAGTTGTTTGAACAACTTTAAAATGTCAGGTGTCAATGCTTTGATGTTAACATGATTAAACATTTGTTAAGAATACTGTCTTTGTTGCGATTATTTATCTAGGAGGTTATGGCTGACATGTGGAACCCATCTGGTCCAGCATATAGGACCAGAATAGAGCCAGCTATGGTTACACAGGTGGCAGAGATATTGATCTCTCATGGCCTTTTTATGGCCCATATTTTGGCTGCCAGGTTTAGTTCACCTGTAGATCAGGCTCAGGTGTGGCTCAGTTTTGGGCATTCTGGTTAAACACTGGTGTTGATATGGTTTACTTAAGGCTGTGTTTTGGTTCAAATGTTACATTTTGATCTGGCCCAATTCAGGGCCAGTTATAGTTAATTTACTTGGCTGAGACTTGGGCCAGTTATGGCCCATGTGTGGCCCTTGTCTGGAATCCAGACCTGGTCCAGTCATGTACCGTAATTCACTGCTGTATTTGGGCCAAGTGAAAGTGGATTGTGTGGCCCATCACTGGGCCAAACCAATTTTGCTATGTGGGTGATGTAGTAATTTTAGTAATCCGTTGAACAAGCTGCATTTTGTGAGCATGCTTGATATATAGGCTGTTGATCTGTGTGTGTTTTGATATGCACAGTGTGTTGCTGCTGTGTTTGTGTGTTTTCAGCGTACTCGGAGGATGACCTTTCGGATGCGTTCTCCAAAGAGAGCTGTATCACCGAGCAGACTCAGTATTTCTTTGAGAACGAGAACAAATCTTTCTCTGGAGCCATGGACTGTGGAAACTGCTCCAGGTGAGGACTGTTTTTCTGTTTGTGTGCGCATAAATCCATCCGCATTCCCTCCGTCAGCGTGTGTGGGAGTGCGAGTGAGCATGTGCAGATGATGTCAGCGCTGTCTTTCTGTCTCTTCCTGGATAATTGCTCATCCCGGTAAGTCATCTCTCCAAGGATCGAGCAGCTCGGCTTTCCTTCTCTCGTTCTTTCCGTCCCCTCTGCCCGCTCCCCGGGTCTGTCCCCGACGTCCAGCCGGCCGTAAATCCCGCCGGCCGTGCTGTTTAATGTAACACCGCTAAAGCGAAACGTGTTGGGGTGGGTGGGGGCGCTGGGCCTGACAGAAACTCTACGCCTTTTTTACGAGCCCCTCGTGTGACTCTGCGTACTATAGTTTTTCTTCCATGTTAACTACTTTAGACATGTAAAGTTTAACAAGAGCCATAAAGAGAAATCCATTTGTGAGATCTCAGGAGCTCGAGACCTGAGCTTCGGCATATGTAATTCAATCTCGCTTGCAGAGACATCAACACCAGCTCAGGCTAAAGGAACGTATGTACTGCAGGAACGGCCAGCAAAAGGATGGCTTAAACAGAACATCAAGGAGACTGCGGCGAATTAGACTTCACATTTCTTTAGACTTGCATTGGTTATCTAAGCTCTGCTTGTCTTCTTTCGGCCCTACAGATACAGAGTGTTTTTGGACAACACACCCCCCTCAGAGGTTATACAAAGCCTCTGTTTTGAAACCTTGTGATCTGCCTTGCTGTCTATTCCCTACATAGACACTAGGGTCGAATCGATACAGAAATTTTGGCTTTAGTACAGTACCTTCTTCTGGTTCCATGGTATCGACAATGAATTAAGTCCTTAGGCAACAAATAAAGAGCCTCATCCAACTGGTGAACTGCAAGGAGTGTCGATAGATTCAATAATTCATGATTTCCCTAGTAAAAAACATCTATTTTATACTAAGTCTAGTTCAAATCTATTAACATATTTACTTACACAAGGCTCTAAATTTACTGGTATAAAAATGATTTTGTTAAAATATGCTCTACCATTTAAAAGCTTGGTGGTGTTGTTGTTGTTTTTCTTTTTTTCCCCTTATTTTTTAAGTCTCTTTCAAGTTATACTTACCAAGGCAGGATCAAAAATACAGTAATATTTTAATGTATTATTACAATTTAAAATAACATAAAATATATTAAGGTTTAAAATACTTAAAAATATTTTTAGTTTAAAATAACTAAAATATTTTAATATATTTTAAAACATGATTTATTCCTGTGATGCAACCCTGAATTTTCAAGGTAATTGCAACTTTTTATCTTACAATTCTGACTTTTTTTCTTACAATTGCGAGTTTACATCTTGTAATTCTGACCTTTGTTCTTAGAATTGTGATATAGAAACTCGCAATTGCGAGTTATAAAGTTAGAATTGTGAGATAGAAACTCACAAATCTGAGAAATAAAGTCGCAATTGTGTGTTATAAAGTCAGAATTTTAAGATATAAACTCTGACTTTATAACATACATTTACAAGTTAAGTCAGAATTGTGAGATAAAACTTCTCTGAATTGCGAGTTTATATTTTGCAATTTTTACTTTTTTTTGTCAAACTCACAATTCTGACTTTTTCTTTGAATTGCACGTTTATATTTTGCAATTTTGACACTTTTTCTTCGAATTGCCAGTTTGTATCTTGCAATTCTGCCTTTTTAACACACAATTGCAAGTTAAATCAGAATTCTGAGGTAGAAACTCGCAATTCTTTGAACGTAGTCTGTTTTTCCCCTCAAAACTGGACTTTATAATTACCAATTGTGAATTTTTATCTCATAAATTTTGACTTCTTTCTCGCAATTGCGAGTTTACATCTTGCAATTCTGACATTTCTTCTCAGAATTGTGAGATATAAACTTGAAAATCTGAGAAATAAAGTCGCAGTTCTGAGAAATGAAGAATTGGGATATAAACTCATAATTCTGACTTTATAACACACAATTGCAAGTTAAGTCAGAATTATGTAAAGTAAGAATTGTGTGATATAAACTTACAATTTTGACTTTTTAACACAGCTGCGAATTCTGACAGAATTGTGTGATATAAACTCACAATTTTGACTTTTTAACACAGTTGCGAGTTATGACAGAATTGTGAGATATAAACTCGCAAATCTAAATTTTTATTCTCAGAATTGTGTGATATAAACTCATAATTGCGAGTTATAGATTCATAATTGAGACAAACTTGCAAATCTGAGAATTAAAGTCGCAATTCCAAGAAATACTCGCAATTCTGAGACTTTTTTATCACACAATTCTGACTTTTTCCTCGCAATTTTGAAGTTTGTTCTCAGAATTGTGAGATATAAACTCACAATTGCGAGTTATAAAGTCAGAATTGTGAGATGTAAACTTGAAAATTCTGAGAAATAGTCAGAATTGTGATATATAAACTCATATTTCTGACTTGATCACACAATTTGATTTTGAAGTCAGAATTGTGAGATATAAACTCACAAATCTGACTTTTTTTCCTCAGAATTGCGTGACATAAACCCACAATTCTGAGAACTTTATATTTTGCGATTCTTATTTTATAACACACAATTGCGAGTTTATATCTCACAATTCTTAGAAAAAAAGTTAGAATTGCATGAAAAAAGTTAGAATTTTAAGTTTTCATCTCACAATTCTGAATTTATTTCTTGCAATTGTGACTTTATATCTTACAATTCTTAGAAAAAAGTCAGAATTGCATTAAAAAAGTTAGAATTTTAAGTTTTCATCTCACAATTCTGAATTTATTTCTTGCAATTGTGACTTTATATCTTACAATTCTTAGAAAAAAAGTCAGAATTGCATTTAAAAAATTAGAATTTTAAGTTTTCATCTCACAATTCTAACTTTATTTCTTGCAATTATGACTTTATGTCTTACAATTCTTAGAAAAAAAGTCAGAATTGCATTTAAAAAATTAGAATTAAGTTTTCATCTCACAATTCTGAATTTATTTCTTGCAATTGTGACTTTAGATCTTACAATTCTTAGAAAAAAGTCAGAATTGCATTAAAAAAGTTAGAATTTTAAGTTTTCATCTCACAATTCTGAATTTATTTCTTGCAATTGTGACTTTATATCTTACAATTCTTAGAAAAAAAGTCAGAATTGCATTTAAAAAATTAGAATTTTAAGTTTTCATCTCACAATTCTAACTTTATTTCTTGCAATTATGACTTTATGTCTTACAATTCTTAGAAAAAAAGTCAGAATTGCATTTAAAAAATTAGAATTAAGTTTTCATCTCACAATTCTGAATTTATTTCTTGCAATTGTGACTTTATATCTTACAATTCTTAGAAAAAAAAGTCAGAATTGCATTTAAAAAATTAGAATTTTAAGTTTTCATCTCACAATTCTAACTTTATTTCTTGCAATTATGAGTTTGTATCGGAATTCTGAGAAAAAAGGTCAGAATTGTGAGATAAAACGCAATAACCTTTTTTTTTATTCAGTGGCAGAAACAGGCTTCCATACAATTTAGTGTACCCTCGCTGAATAAAAATATAAATTTCTTAAAAATAAAAAAAACTTTTGAATGGTAGTGTATATTCTGGATTTGATTTATAGATAAGTAGAAACAATTATGATGTCCAATTCAGTAAATGTGTTAAACATATGTAATAAATCCATCAAACAATGCTTACATTGCAGTCACAAAGCTGGGTCAGAAAATTGCTCGCAGTGCTTTAACACAAAATAAGATATTTTGAACAAGGTGTTTTTTGCCCATACAATAAAAGTCTGTGAGGTCCAGTGTTGTAACACACATTTGTAGTGACATCAGTTTAAGTGATGACAGAATGTTCATTTTTGTGTGAAATAACCTTTTAAAATGATGTCCCAGTATGCATCCCACTAGGCTTTGGCACATCTCTATAGTTTCTCACAGGATGTTTTTCATGGAGACCACAAAAACCCACCTGAAGCACTCTTGTGTGCTCTTATAACCTCTGCTGCTCTCATGAATAAAGCATTCCTCAGAGGGCAGACAGATGTGAGCCACTGAACTTTAGGACTCCATGCTTCCCTGTGATCATCAAGCCCTCCATGTGTGTGTGCATATGTGTTTGTGTGAGTGTGACCCCGATGGCCGCTATGATCTGAGGCTCGTTATGCACCGCCGAGCATGCTGGGTAGCGGTAAACAGCCTGTGATTACCGAGAGAGCAGGTGATGTGTAACAAAGAACTTTTACGCATACATATACGTTTACATGCACACAGGCCGGTGCAAAAACCCGTGTCACTCTGTTTTAAAGAGAGGGAGGAGAGCTGTAAAAGAGAACAAGAGAACGCTATAAAGAAAACTCATGGCTGAAACTCGTTCGGTGATGACAGTACGTAACAAGCTGCCAACCGACGCAGATTTCCAATATAATATACTCATCTCCTGTTACACTTACTAAAGACTTCCACACATGTTGGGACGGTTGTGGATATGGAAGATGTGTAAAATTGATTCCTGACAAAGAGCTTATGCTGACTTACGCAAAATGTTTAGAGTCGGCAGTCGTTTACGCTTGCTTATGTTTACTGCTCCTTCTTTAATAGGTGGTCTCTCTGAGGTTTATGTCTGCTTAGTTTAGGGATGCATTAACCATGATACCTGACTTATGATATAAGCTGTTGAGAACTGTGAGAACTGTTTGTATGAATGACTTTGCTGTTTCCCTACCTTTTTTCTAAGGATGTACCGGGCGGAGAAGCTTCCAAACACAAATTTGGTTTTTCTGATCTCTGACGCAAAGAGTTCCTGCCTGTCCTGCGATCCTAAACCGCTGAGACAAGCTGAGCAGCCCTGTATCCTTCACGTGATTCACTTGTTGTTTCTTACAGTTTCATCTTGTTGTCTTCAATGAAGTCATGGTTTTTATTCTTAAAGAATGCGTGACGTATGTATTTATTTGATATTTTGCATTAAATTAATCAAACTTTGAAATTAAATAAATAAATGCTGCTCTTTTGAACTTTGTTAATCAAACAGTCCTAAAAAGTTAATTAAAATATCTCTATTTAATCAAAAAAAAAATAAGAAGCAGAACTTTTTTCAACATAATGACATTAATAATAAGGTATCTTAATTTTGATAATAATTATAAATGTTTCTTGAGCAGCAAAGCAGCATATTAGGATGATTTCTGAAGGATCATGTGACACTGAAGACTGAAGTAATGATGCTGAAAATTCAGCTTTGCATCACAGGAATAAATTAGATTTTAAAATATATTGAAAAAGAAAACAGTTAATTCACATTGTAACTAGATGGGTAAAGTTCGCAGACAAACTTGGAAGTTGGCTTGAGAAAGACTTTGAAAAGCTTAAAGTTTGAATTAGATGAAATTGAAGTTTTTAGCATAATCAGCATGTTGCTACCATGATTTAGGATGGTTTTAGCCATGTTGCTGGCATGATTAGCATGGTTTAGCCATGTTGCTAGCATGATTTAGTGTGAATTAACATGTCACTAGCATGATTTAACATGAATTAGCATGTCTCTAGCATGATTTAGCATGTTGCTAGCATGATTCGAGCATGATTACCATGTTTCTAGCATGATTAGCATGTTACTAACATGTTATTAGCATGGTTTCCATGTTACTGGGATGCTGTTAGCATGATCAGCATGTTACTAGCATGTTACAATCATGATTCTAGTATTGTTAGCAAGATATTAACATGTTTATAGCATGATTAGCATGTTACTAACATGTTGTTATCATGATTAACATGGTACTAGCATTTGGTAACACGATTGGCAAGTTATTAACATGTTACTAGCCTGATTCTGACATAATCAACATAATACTAGCATGATTAATATGTTACCAGCATGTCTAGCATAACACTAGCGTGTTTCTAGCATGTTTCTAACATGATTAAGATGTTGTTAGCATGTTGTTAGCATGTTTAGCAAGTTATTTGCATGCTGTTAGCTTGTTATTAGCCTGTTGGTAACATGATTAACAAATTACTAGCTTGATACTAGCATGATTAGCAAATTACTAGCATCGCTAACTTGTTTCTAGCATGATTAACATGTGAGTAGCATTGTTAGCGTGAGTATCATGTTATTAGCACGATTAACATGTTGTTGAGCAAGTTACTAGCATGTTGTTAGCTTGTTTGAAACATGATTAGCATGTAACTAGCATGTTGTTAGCATGATTAGCAAGTTACAAGCAAGCTGTTTGCACATTTCTATGCTAGTCTAGTTACAACCAGTTAAAACCAGTTGATTCAAGGAAAAAGCTTAAAACCAGCTTAGGCTGGTTGCTTATTCTTGGGTGGTTTAGCAGGTTACTAGCAAGCTGTTAGCATGTTTCTATGCTAGTCCAGTTACAACCAGTTAATTTAGAAAAAAAAATGTCTTAAAAACAGCTAAAACCAGTTTAGACTGGTTGCCTAGTCTTAGCTGGTTCAGCAAGTTATTGTGAAGCTGTTAGTATGTCTCTATGCTAGTCCAGTTAAAACTGATAAAAACCAGCCTAGGCTGGTTGCCTAGTCTTAGCTGGTTTAGCAGGTTACTAGCCAGCTGTCTGCATGTTTCTATGCTAGTCCAGTTAAAACCAGCTAAAACCAGTTGATTCAAGGAAAAAGCTTAAAACCAGCTTAGACTGGTTGCTTATTCTTAGCTGGTTTAACACGTTACTAGTAAGCTGTTAGCATGTTTCTATGCTAGTCAAGTTACAACTAGCTAAAACCAGTTGATTCAGGGAAAAACTGCTTAAAACCAGCTTAGACTGGTTGCTTATTCTTAGCTGGTTTAACACGTTGCTAGCAAGCTGTTAGCATGTTTCTATGCTAGTCTAGTTACAACTAGCTAAAACCAGTTGATTCAGGGAAAAACTGCTTAAAACCAGCTTAGACTGGTTGCTTATTCTTAGCTGGTTTAACACGTTACTAGCAAGCTGTTAGCATGTTTCTATGCTAGTCAAGTTACAACCAGTTAATTTAGAAAAAAAAATGTCTTAAAAACAGCTAAAACCAGTTTAGATTGGTTGCGTAGTCTTAGCTGGTTCAGCAAGTTACTCTGAAGCTGTTAGTATATCTCTATGCTAGTCCAGTTAAAACCAGTTAAAACTGATAAAAACCAGCTAAAACCAGCCTAAGCTGGTTGCCTACTCTTAGCTGGTTTAGCAGGTTACTAGCCAGCTGTCTGCATGTTTCTATGCTAGTCAAGTTAAAACCAGCTAAAACCAGTTGATTCAGGGGAAAAAACTGCTTGAAACCAGCTTACACTGGTTGCTTATTCTTACCTGGTTTAGCACGTTACTAGCAAGCTATTAGCATGTTTCTATGCTAGTCCAGTTACAACCAGTTAATTTAGAAAAAAATGTCTTAAAAACAGCGAAAACCAACTTAGACTGGTTGCCTAGTCTTTGCCTAGTCTTAGACTGGTTGCCTAGCTGGTTCAGCAAGTTACTCTGAAGCTGTTAGTATGTCTCTATGCTAATCCAGTTAAAACTGATAAAAAAACCCCAGCTAAAACCAGCCTAAGCTGGCTGCCTAGTCTTAGCTGGTCTTAGCCTAGTCTATGCTAGTCCAGTTAAAACCAGCTATTACTAGTTGATTCAGTAAAAAACTGCTAAAAAAATAGCTAAAACCAGCTTAGACTGGTTGCCTAGTCTAAGCTTGTTTAAGCTGAAAATAGCTGGTTTAAGCCTAGTTGGTCTTGTAGCAGGACTCCCAGCATGACCTTGACCTGAGTTTGGTGGTTGTAGCTTGAAAACACCAGGAGATACACTTTCAAATTTAGTCTGAGAAGAAGAAGAATAGATGAAATAGTAGATCAGTAAGTTGGCTTTCTCAAACCAACTTAATGATACTTCACTGTAAGTACGAAAGAAATGAGTCTTAAATGGGTCTTGAATTAGTCTTCACGAATCTAAGTCTACCCAACCCTTTTTTTCGAAGTTTTGGCTGTTGTCCTTATCGATTTCTTTCAGCTATTGGTCCTGATCCATGTGTGCTGACCCAGAACCCTCGGTACAGGAAAGGACCAGACGTCTGCTTTGACAACAACATAGATGTAAGTTAATACTAATATGAGCAGTGCTCAAAATGCATCATTCAATACTTGTTTTTCTTCTTCTTTTTTTAACTAACATTAATTTTCCTTTCTGTTTGCACGTTGAATGCTCATTGGTTGCTCATCATGCCTGTCACTGCTAGGATGAGCCTTTGTGTTCAATCAGTGGCTCTTCTTCTTTGACCTATTACCTGCCCATCATTTTGCTGCTGTTTCTGCTTTGTGTTTGATGGTCAGTTTCATCTTATTGCTTTGCTGCCATTCATATCTCTTTTTAACTCTAACTAGCCTGCTGGACTTTCATTAATATGTGGTTGTCAAGGGACTAGACGTAGGTTAAAATGCCCTATATTGTTTAGTCAGTGCCTCAGTATGGACTTAGAGGCAGGACGCCACGGCTTTCCTCCTGCTGTGAAAGTAGGAAGTGCATTTTCAGCTAGTTCCCTGAGAGATTTTCTGTGGAATAAACATAGGAAACTCCAGATGTGTTTCCGTCCTAGGGTTGATGATACGCCCCTATGCTTCTCAAACCTGGGGCGTCCCAGGACTTTCGTTGGCAAGCCCTTCATGCACATACTGTAGCACGCAAGCCTTGTTTCAGAAGACCAGAGCGTAGTCCATCAGTCAGAGTCGTGCATTATTTTTACAGCAGAGTTTTTGCATGCATGACATTGATTTGATTCATTCCCTTTCAGTTCAGCCAAAACATGTTTTGATATTTATTTTTCATATAGCAGACTGTCTATTGATTGAGTTGCATTCTTTATGGATGTTCTTCCTGCTGCAAAATCCAACTGAAACTGGGTTCTGATGATACTGCTTGTTTTACTTGGTTTCAAGCTGATCAAAGTTATATAAGCTTATTGTAAACTCAAACTAAACTATAAAAAAACTTTGTAAATAAGTAAACAAACAAACATTTCCCATTTTCGTTTAGATTAACTTGGTGTACTAAAATAATTAAAACTGAAATAAAAGTTTATAAAAAATCTACACAAATGACAAAAAGACATAATAAATTGGGTGGGTAGAAAATATAATATATATATTTAAAAAAAAATCAAGAAAATCTCACTGATATTATGAGTATTATACATTTTTTTTATTTTGTATTTTCAGTTTTCATTTTAATTTACTTTTAGTAATTTTGTTTTGTGCTTTTCATCATTTTTATTTTTTTACATTTTAATTATTATTATTAATTTGTTTTTTTATTTTATATTTTTCATTTTAATTTACTTTTAGTAATTTTGTTTTGTGCTTTTCGTCATTTTTATTTATTTGTTTTCCGTTTTGCATTTTATTATTGTTATTATTTAATTTGCTTTTTATTTGTATATTTTCTGTTTTTATTTGAATTTACCTTTAGTAATTTTGCTTTGTGCTTTTTGTCATTTTTATTTATTAGTTTTTTGTTTTGCATTTTATTATTATTATTATTATTATTAAATTTTTTTTTTCAGTTTTCATTTTAATTTACTTTTAGTAATTTTGTTTGGTGCTTCTCATCATTTTTATTTATTAGTTTTTTGTTTTGCATTTTATTATTATTATTATTAAAATTTTTTTTTCAGTTTTCATTTTAATTTACTTTTAGTAATTTTGTTTGGTGCTTCTCATCATTTTTATTTATTAGTTTTTTGTTTTGCATATTATTATTATTATTATTTAATTCATTTTTTATTTTCAGTTTTCATTTTAATTTACTTTTAGTCAATTTGTTTTGTGCTTTTTGTCATTTTTATTTATTAGTTTTTTGTTTTGCATTTTATTATTATTATTATTATTATTAAATTATTTTTTTATTTTCAGTTTTCATTTTAATTTACTTTTAGTAATTTTGTTTGGTGCTTTTCATCATTATTTATTAGTTTTTTGTTTTGCATTTTATTATTATTATTATTATTATTTAATTCGTTTTTTATTTTCAGTTTTCATTTTAATTTACTTTTAGTAAATTTGTTTTGTGCTTTTTGTCATTTTTATTTATTTGTCATTATATTTGTCATTTTTATATTTATTTTTTTGTTTTGCAAAAAACATAAATTAATAATAATTATTATTAATAATAACTTTTTTATTTTATATTTTCAGTTCTTTTTGAATTTACTTTTAGTAATTTTGTTTTATGCTTTTCATCATTTTTATTTATTTGTTTTGCATTTAATTATTAATAATGAGCTTTTTTCTATTTTCATTTAAATTTAGTGACTTTGTTTTGTGCTTTTCATCATTTTTATTTGTTTTTGCATTTTATTATTATTATTTAATTTTTTCAAATATATGTTTAATATTTCTGACGATACAGGTAACTCACGATTCAATTCTGTGGCGATATGTGGCCCACGATATCGATAATATCGCGATTCACGATATCTACGATATTCAATATATTGGAAGAAATTTCATCAACGATATATCACGATATATGTGACTGAAAAAGAAAAAAATACCCATAATAAGGAAATCTTATGCATTTATTAATGCCAACATTTCCAACACTGTGCAAAGAAATATGCATTTGCATAATAACTCACTGCCTCCTGGTCTTAAATGTAAACACTGTACAGCTAGACAGATAAAAGTGCCTGAACATTAAAAAACAACATGAACATTAACTAACATGTGTAAACCATGATACTGAAACGTCAGTAGTAAGTTACTGTAAAGTGCTTTATGTTAACCTGGACAGTGGTCTCATCAAGGCATATTCTTCTTGAGGAACACTAACGCCTGTTTCACACATACTCCGTCTGCAGTGCGTATGCAGTCCGTGTGCGTTAAGTATGCGATGCAGAAGCAGCACGGACTGCATACGCACTGTATACGGAGTATGTGTGAAACAGGCGTAACTGATCAGCATGCTCAACTAGCGGGTGCGTCTTTGATTTGTTTTTCGTTATCTTCCGCCATTCTTCTCACTTCTCTTTTTTTTCTGCGCTTCTTCTCTGATGTTGTAAGATAACTTGTGTTCTTCACTGGCCGCTGCTTCCGCCACTTTACGCCTGTTTACTCGAACAGCGCCCCCCGCAAACAGAATGGTAGATATTGGGTAGTGACAGTGACACTGACGACGGGTAAATTAATCATTTGTGTTGTAATAAAATATCGATATTGGCC
The DNA here is from genome assembly GCF_049309525.1 of Garra rufa. NCBI lineage: Eukaryota > Metazoa > Chordata > Actinopteri > Cypriniformes > Cyprinidae > Garra > Garra rufa. Next base: position 24,410,816 of record NC_133371.1, on the reverse strand, counting down.
GTTAGTGTATCGATTATTAATTGTGACAGAGAGCACAACAATATATTGCAATATCGATTTTTTTCCCCCCACCCCTACTATGTAGCTTTCATTTATTTCACTTTTCAATTTTTAGTTTTCTTTGCACTTTAACCAAAACTTTTTTTTTATTTGATTTAGTTTGCTAAGGCAACATTTCTAAGATTTCTAATAAATGTTTCTCTTTTAGTTTAGGTTTTTCACCTAGTATTTCTATTTAATTTTATTTCAGCCTTGCTTCAATTTTAGTTTTAGTTAACAATACAACACTGGTTAAAGCAGACCACCTTGAACCCAAAACAAACCAGATGTGATGTTTTAGAAATCAGTTGGAAACCTTTAAGCTGCTTTGTCTGAACTGAAATGACCTGAGTGTATTATGAACTTGTGTTTATGTGAGGTGAAAGTCACTAACGTCTCTGTATTGACCGCAGGAGGATGCATCCGACTGTGGTGGTGGCTGCAGTTTGAGTCCGTCTCTCTGGCCGATGTTGGCTCTTCAGCTCCTTCTACTCTGGCTGCTTACTGGAAACAGAACCTATTTGTCCTGACCAGAGCAAACCTACAGACTACAAACAACTACTAAACTGCTTACTGAACTGCCTATTATACCGACTACAACATAGCCACACTTCGACTATATGACCTAAGATTGTTTGTTAGTCAACCCAAAACAGTACTAACGACTAATGCAGATACAAACTCTACTGTAAAATTGACTCATTGACTCACTGCCAAATACTGCCCTCTCAGACCAACTCAAAAAAGCAACACAGTCAGACACGAGAGACGTATATACGCTTGTTTTTTTGACTTTGGAACACACAGAACCACATTATGACCACAGAAATGGTTCATGCTAAATGTTTAGTGCCACAAACAGGCTAATATAATGTGTCAACTATGTGGTCAGAGACGGCTCGCAGCACCAGCCTGGATCTGAAGCAGGGTTTAATGGTACAGGAAAGACTGTTCAGCTCTGGAGCTCATTATGAATTCTGCTGGAAGTGAGCTTTGCACCAGTAGTAGGTCAGTGATGTCACACCTGAGCCCTTTAGGCCCGTCGAGGGCCGTTTTTCTTGTTTTATGTTCTTTGATTTCTTTGGTATGTGCAGGAGGGGAAATCTCATAAAGAAGTCACATTTCACCTCAAAATTAAAAGATTTATATACAAATAAATATAAATATACACAGTACCATTCAAAAGTTTGGGATCAGTAAGAATTTTGTAATGCTTTTGAAAGACGTTCTTCCATTTATTATTCAAGAATTCAGCAAAATATTATTACAATGTAATATTATCGTAATTTAAACATCAAAATATTACAATTATTAGTGTTTACTGTCATGTTTGATTAATACATCTTTGCTGAAAAATATTTAAATAATTATTAAAAATATTTTAAATAATGTAATATATACATATCTAATCTTACTGACCCCAAAGTTTTGAACAGTGGTGTTGTGTGAGTGTGCGCTTTAAAAAATATTTATTTACAATTTAAATAATATATTATCTATTATTTTTCAAATACTTACATTTTACAATATTATTTTGCATTTCATATTAGAATAAGTAGAAAGGTTTTGGGAGAAATTCATTGTCTTGAAAATAAAATCACAAAATAACTTACAGTCAGTACTATGGAAGCCCATTTCCGCCACTAAATAAAAAAAAGGTAATTGTGACTTTTTATAAACTCACAGTTTTGACTTTTTTTCTCGTAATTGCGAGATATAAACTCGCAATTCTGACTTTTTTTTCTCAGAATTGTGTGATACAATTCTAAGACAAAAAGTCAAATTTGTGAGTTTATATCGCGCAATTCTGAGAAAGTCCAAATTGTGAGTTTGTATCAGGCAATTCTGAGAAAAAAAGTCTAAATTGCAAGTTTATATCACGCAATTCTGAGAAAAAAAAGTCAAATGGCGAGTCTGTAATCGCATTTCTGAGAAAAAAAAGTTAAAACTGTGAGTTTATATCACGCAATTCTGAGAAAAAAGTCCAAATTTTGAGTTTGTATCACGCAATTCTGAGAAAAAAGTCCAAATTTTGAGTTTGTTTCACGCAATTCTGAGAAAAAAAGTCCAAACTGTGAGTTTATATCACGCAATTCTGAGCAAAATGTCCAAACTGTGAGTTTATATCACGCAATTCTGAGCAAAATGTCAAAACTGCAAGTTTATATCATGCAATTCTGAGAAAAAAAAGTCCAACCTGCAAGTTTATATCACGCAATTCTGAGAAAAAAGTCCAAATTGCGAGTTTGTATCATGCAATTCTGAGAAAAGTCAGAATTGCGAGATTTAAACTCGCATTTGTGAATAACCTTTTTTATTTTTTATTCAGTGGCGGAAACTGGCTTCCATACAGTATAGAGTTTGTTCACACAGAAAATTATTTTTTAATTTTAATTAATTCATTTATTTATTAAAATTTTTTGAGGTGACATATGACCTGGACATTTCTTGCCAGTTTTTGTGAGATTCACCCAGTGTGATTTTCAATTGGTGCAAATTTTATTATTATTTTGTTATGCTAGGACTGTGGGCTTAGCATTTTTGTTCCCGATTATAAACATCTCTGAGATCACCCACTAACTCAACCATCTGATGTACCTGTCTGTAATCATCTGATATAAGCGTTAGAAAAGAAGCGCCATGTCAAATGTCACGATTCACTAAGGAAACTTTCCTTAGCGATCAAAAACCACATACGAGTGCATCATCTGATGCGAAACGCAGATGACTCTAAAGACTGAACAGGCTCCAATTAGTATAGCCTTCGCCTTTTTTTAGTTCTGTGGAAGTCACACGCTTGCGTCCAAGTGTCCAGAGCATGTCGAATGTGCTTTGTTCCCTCCCTATCCTGTCAGCAGGGCCCCCGCTATCAGACGCTTGCGTGTTTTACTGTATGTCGTCCAGATACTTCATCCGTCAGATTTTGTTCCAGCACGACAGACATGATATCACAAGCGTGTCAGATATTACATCCACATGTTGAACCGCTATGCGAAAACACAGCACATGACAGATTATAAAAACGCTCAACCCTAGAGAATTGTGCTGTTATAATGGTTGAACGTATGTTTGTTTTATTTATTTGTTTGATAGAAGGTCCGTGCATGAGATTAGACGATATCAATCAAAGCTATTGCCAATGGGGGAACATTTCCGTGTTCCTTTGAATGTTCTGGAAGAAGAACAAAAAACAATGGCAATGCCTAGAGCTATGAAAAATGAAATATGTATCCATCACAATCCAAAGGCCAAGCATCCAAGAATAAAATAACATGCTTCTCTCTTGGTTTCAGGGAAGTTTTAACATTTGACGGCATAAAGCATTGTCTGTTTTAAAATATAAACTAACAATCAGTGTTTGCATGAGTTCTATGGCTTTTTATTCATGCAAAAAAAAAAAAAAAAAATTACGATGGCTTTATTAGACTGTATGGAGCTTTATAGTTTTTGATGAGGAGGTTGTTAAAGTGATGTAATTACAGTGATGATATTAAGTGCAACCGATTGTGGTGATTGCCAAATGAGAATGAAACGTAAAGAAACGCACGGGGTAGATTTAAAATGAAGTGTGTGTTTAGTTTACTGATGTCTTCGAATATCGCTCACACCTGTGCGTCCACGTCAGACTTTTTTCTTTGGAATGAGATGAATTTTTCTTTTTCTGTCTTCACTGATGTAGCATTGAGTTACAGACCTAAATATGCAGTGCATTTATGAATCATTACAGACGTTTTTGGACTCCTCAGAGGCTTTCGGGGTCTGGATTTCTCATCTCAGGCCTGGGGTGGAGGCCGTAGGATGTAACATTTAAATACCTCGCTAAACGACGACGTGAGATGTGATTTGATCCAAGAGAGCTGAACTAACTCCCCTCTTTACAAACTTATGCCGGGTTTAAAATGCCAGCGAAATGTATACAAACCCCGCAGAGCCCGTTTCATCGTTTGAACGCAAATTGATCCCATGCCATGTCCGACGGAGAACGTCCGCACAACATGAAACAGGTTAATGACATGATTATGCTAAAACGAAAAACTGGAAATCTGGCAGTGCCTACACGCTTAGTCAAGAAGAGCGAATTACCTAAAAGTAGCATTCAGCTGGGGATTTTATTGGCGCGCTTCAAAACAAAGTGTTTTCATATGTTCTCCATCATGGTGGAGTACAAGAGATTGATTTTTTTTTTTTAGCTTTTAATATTACACAAAAATGTTTTATGCAACACTCATAAAATAAAGTTTTTTTGACTCCCAGTGAACCTTTCAGTGAACAGTTCTTAAACAAATAGTCCAGCCAAAAAATTTAAATTGGTTCAGAATTTACTCACCCTCAGGACATCCAAGATGTAGATGAGTTCCTCTGCAGTGGATGGATGCTGTCAGAATTAGAGTCCAAACAGCTAATAAAAACATTTCTGAGAAAAAAAGTCCAAATTGAGAGTTTGTATCACGCAATTTTGAGTAAAAAAGTCCAAATTGAGAGTTTGTATCACGCAATTCTAAAAAGAAAGTTCAAAATGCGAGTTTGTATTACACAATTCTGAAAAAAAGTCCAAATTGCGAGTTTGTATCACGCAATTCTGAGAAAAAAAGTCCAAATTGCGAGTTTGTATCATGCAATTCTGAACAAAAAAGTCCAAATTGAGAGTTTGTATCACGCAATTTTGAGTAAAAAAGTCCAAATTGAGAGTTTGTATCACGCAATTCTAAAAAGAAAGTTCAAAATGCGAGTTTGTATTACACAATTCTGAAAAAAAGTCCAAATTGCGAGTTTGTATCATGCAATTCTGAACAAAAAAGTCCAAATTGTGAGTTTGTATCACGCAATTTTGAGTAAAAAAAGTCCAAATTGCGAGTTTGTATCATGCAATTATAAGAAAAAAGTCCAAATTGCGAGTTTGTATCATGCAATTATAAGAAAAAAGTCCAAATTGCGAGTTTGTATCATGCAATTATAAGAAAAAAGTCCAAATTGCGAGTTTGTATCATGCAATTATAAGAAAAAAGTCCAAATTGCGAGTTTGTATCATGCAATTATAAGAAAAAAGTCCAAATTGTGAGTTTGTTTCATGCAATTCTCAGAAAAAAGTTCAGATTGCAAGTTTGTATCACGCATTTCTGAAAAAAGTCCAAATTGTGAATTTGTATCACGCAATTCTGAGAAAACAAGTCCAAATTGTGAGTTTGTATCACGCAATTCTGAGATAAAAGTCCAAATTATGAGTTTGTATCACGCAATTCTGAGTAAAAAAAAGTCCAAATTGTAAGTTTATATCACGCAATTCTGAGAAAAAAAGTCCAAATTGCAAGTTTGTATCACGCAATTCTGAACAAAAAAAGTCCAAATTGCGAGTTTGTATCACGCAATTCTCAGAAAAAAGTCCAGATTGCAAGTTTGTATCACGCATTTCTGAAAAAAAGTCCAAATTGCAAGTTTGTATTGCACAATTCTGAGAAAACAAATCCAAATTGTGAGTTTGTATCACGCAATTCAGAAAAAAAGTCCAAATTGTAAGTTTATATCACGCAATTCTGAAAAAAAAGTCCAAATTGCGAGCTTATATCACGCAATTCTGAGCAAAAAAAGTACAAATTGCGAGTTTGTATCATGCAATTATAAGAAACAAGTCCAAATTGTGAGTTTGTATCACGCAATTCTGAGAAAAAAAGTCCAAATTGTGAGTTTGTATCATGCAATTCTAAAAAGAAAGTCCAAAATGCGAGTTTGTATTACACAATTCTGAAAAAAAGTCCAAATTGTAAGTTTATATCACGCAATTCTGAGCAAAAAAAAAGTCCAAATTGCGAGTTTGTATCACGCAATTATAAGAAAAAAGTCCAAATTGTGAGTTTGTTTCATGCAATTCTCAGAAAAAAGTCCAGATTGCAAGTTTGTATCATGCATTTCTGAAAAAAAGTCCAAATTCCAAGTTTGTATTGCGCAATTCTGAGAAAACAAGTCCAAATTGTGAGTTTGTATCACGCAATTCTGAGTAAAAAAGTCCAAATTGTGAGTTTGTATCACGTAATTCTGAGAAAAAAAGAATAAACAATCTGCAAGTAATCCACACAACTCCAGTCCATCAATTAACATTTTGTCAAAGTTGTGTGATTGTAAGAAACAAATTATTAAGGGGTTTTAACTTCAAACCATCACTTCTGGCCAAAAATCCTAAATCCGTGATAATGCATCCTCCAGTGAAAACGTCAATCCACTGTTGTCCTTTCGCATCAAAATCGTACAACATGTATGTTTTGAATTGTTTTAGATTCCTGTTCTGATTGTTCTCCTGATTCAGGTGAGATGACTTTTTCACTGATGAGGGTAACATTATGAATAGGAAACATCTGGAAAAAAACGTCTTAATGGTGGATTTGTTTATTATAAACATGGCTTTTCATGTCACAAGTTGTGAAATGATAGACTGGAGTCATGTTGTAGATTATTGTGATGTTTTTATCAGCTGTTTGGACTCTCATTCTAACGGAACCCATTCGCTGCAAAGGATCCTTTGGTGAGCAAGTGATGGAATGCTTAATTTCTTCAAATTGTTCGGATGAAGAAACAAACGTGTGAGGAATTTTTCAGTAAATTTCTATTATTTCTGGGTGAACTGTTGCTTTAAAATAACTATTTTTCTTAGTTTGAACAATATTGAAGTCATTTAAAGAAGGGTTAGCTTTTTCCACTATAAAGAACTTTTTATGGAGTGTAAAGATTCCATGGGTGTTAAAGCTTCTTCATGGAACCATAATACCAATAAAGAATCTTAATTTTTAAAAGGAACTTGAATGGTTTGAAATAACGTAAATTAAGTCTCTTACTGAAATATACGGAAGCCTGTTTCCACTACTGAATAAAAAAAGGTAATTGCTACTTCTCACAATTCTGACTTTTTTCCTCAGAATTGCATAGTACAAACTCACAATTTGCTAGTTATAAAATCAGAATTTGTGAGATATAAACTCGCAATTCTGATAAATAAAATCAGAATTGCATGTTAATAAACTCGTAATTGTAAGGAAAAAGTCAGAATTGTGAGATAAAAAGTGGAAATTGTGTGAACATATCAGTCTTTTTTTCTTCCCTGAAATGGACTTTATAACTTGCAATTGCGAGTTTATATCTCACAATTCTGAGAAAAAAGTCAGAATTGCGAGTTTATATCCTGCAATTCTGACTTTGTTTTTTTTTTCAATTGTGAGTTTATATCCGCAATTCTGACTTTAGAATTCGCAATTGTGCATTTATCTCTGACAACTCTGAGAAAAAGTCAGTTGCTTTTTTTTCTTTTTTTTTAACCTTTTTTTTTATTCAGTGGTGGAAACCGGCCTCCATAGAAAAATGTAGTAGAAAACCATTGACAGACTTACATTGTTTAAATAATTCACATTGTTTTATACATATTTTATTCAATGGGGGGCACCATTATTTTAATGACATCAAAATGGCTGCATTCATTGAGCTACTGGCGCTGCCTGTTGCTATTTTTACCTCAACTCAACTCGGAAAATAAAATTCTGATACTAAGCCACATTGTGCGGCTTTATTTGTCATTTTCAGTCAAAGGGCAACAAGAGAAGTGATGTAAGTCTTTACTGCCTTTCCTAGCCATAATAAGAGGAGAAAAGAATGGAAAGATGCCTGTGGACAAATAAAATGTCCTAAAGACCTGCGTCTTTGTTCTCTCCGCTTTAGCCCAGATGCCTTTGAGGCTTTTAGTCGACCACATACTGAAAGAGCTTACAAACAGCAGAGACAAGAAACGCTAGATGTCATCCTGGCAGGATGTAAACATGTCGACACTTGTCATGACACCGCAGCCACTGAAGGAGTTTCTCAGTGTGGATTTCACTTGATATCCATTGGCGTTTAGACTCCTTAAGGGGAAAAATAGATGGTACGGAACCTGTAAGCTCTTTTAATAGCTGTGGTCATTGTATCAGTATTTTATTTGTATATTCTGATTTGTGTTGGGGTAAAAATAGCAACAGGTATCGCCAGTAGTTCAATCATTTCACGCCACTGAAATACTGCCGCCCACCATAGTTCAAAATATGTATAAAAAGAACGTTTTTAAATAATGTAAATATTTATTGGGTTCCCTTTCGATACTTTCACTCGTACTGCGTCTGTAAAGACGCTATGGGAAAAGCTCCTTTTCTCCTGAGACTGAAGCATTTCAATAACGCAGTGTAACTGCACGGCCATTGGTTCGTGCAGTGTTAAAGAAACGAACCAATGGCTCGGCAGCGGAGATGTACAAACCTATGGCGATGATTCGCGCCCGATCGCGCCAAAAGGGGCGGAGCATCTGGCTATATAAGCGAGCATTTCGCCATAGGGAACTCAGATCCTTCTTCTTCAGCGACGACTTCTGATCTTCGCAGAGACTGACTACGCAGACTTCGCTCAAGCAAGCCTCTTCTTCGCCGTTGACGAGCCTCGCAGCGGATCTTCACTGCTCGGCGGATTGACGCTCCGGAGCTGATTCCCTGCTGCTATCCGGCGAATATCTAAAAGAGCAAATTAGAGCAAATTTCTACGGCGTTGTTCCAAATGCCACGGCGTTTTTGTCGCTCGTGCAGAGCCCCTCTGCACGCCGCTGACACTCACGCTGAGTGCGTCTCGTGCCTGGGTCACGCCCACGCTGAGGCTGCGCTCAATGAGACGGAATGTTCCCACTGCGGGAATATGAGTCTCACTTCCCTCCGCTCGCGGCTAGCTTTCTTTTCAGAGAGCGACGCCGCTTCTCGCGCCCTCCCGCTTACTTCCTCGCAAGAGCCTGCTAGGAAGAAGCAGCGGGGCAGGAGATCTAAGAGCGCGGTGACAGGCGAGCTCACGCCGGCTCAGACCCCGCGTGCTTCGCCTTCACCACACGGAGAGGAATCGCCAGTTCTCTTCCTGCATCCTGACCAGCGTCCCTCTGCGGCTGCGAGCGATCTGGTCTCCTTCGGAGGAAGTGAATGCGAGGATGACAGCATGTCATTGGCTGCATCTGACGCAGAGGAGTTGTCGGGCTCTTCCCATGACCCCGCCCCCTTGCCGTCTGCGCAATCCAGCGCCGCCAGCGCCGGTATGGACGCCGAACTGTTCCGCGTCCTATCTAAAGCTGTTGAGGAGCTGGATCTTCAATGGTCTCCCCCCGAGGAGCCATCTAGGAGCCGGCTGGATGAATGGTTCCTGCCGGGGCGCCGCCAGGCCCCTCGTCAGCGAGCTTCACCATTCTTCCCCGAAGTCCACGACGAAATATCTAAGTCCTGGCGTGCTCCATACTCCGCCCGCCTTCATACTTCCTCTTCTGCTGCCCTCACCACGGTCGATGGCGCTGAGGAAAAGGGCTACGAGAAGCTGCCTCCGCTGGACGAGTCAGTTGCTGCGCACCTTTGCCCGCCCACCGCTATCTGTTGGAAGGCGAGGGCGTCTCACCCGTCTAAGCCTTGCAGGACGACCTCTACCCTCGCTGGACGAGCGTATTCGTCTGCTGGACAGGCAGCTTCAGCGCTTCACTCTATGGCGGTACTCCAGGTGTACCAAGCAAAGCTCCTCCGCGGTCTGGACGAGTTGAACCTGGACGATTCCCCGCTCAGAGAGATACGTAGCGCTACGGATTTGGCGTTACGTGCCACGAAGATGACGGCTCAGGCGATCGGGCGATCGATGGCCAGTTTAGTGGTGCTGGAGCGCCACTTGTGGCTTAACTTGACGGAGATCAAGGACGCGGATAAGGTCGCCTTCCTTGACTCCCCCATCTCGCCGACCGGCCTGTTCGGCCCAGCTGTCGAGGGTTTCGCGGAGCGCTTCACCGCGGCACAGAAATCGTCCCAAGCTATGCGACATTTCCTGCCCAAACGCTCGAGCTCTGCAACGGCTCCTAGTCGCCCCAAGCCGGCGCCGACTCAGCAGCCTGCGAAAGCCACGCCCCCAGCTGCGCAACCAGCGCCTCAGACGGAGCTCCGTCCTCGGTCACGCCCAGCCAAGCGCTTTCCCTTCCCTAAGCGTCAGGGACCTCGGCCAAGAGTGGTGCTGGACCAGGCGCCGCCAGCGTCTTCCTGATCTCAACAGCAGGAAGAGGGAGGGGTCAAGTCTCGCAGCAGCCGGACCAGCCCCCAAAGTGCCTCTTTTAAGCCCTTCTACACTCCGTTCTGTTCCGAGTGTAAGGGAACTCATGTTTGTAAAAAATGTAGCTGTAACTCACGGGCCCTTTATATCAGCGCCCTTACAGCAAACCGCTGTGATAGCGGGAAAAATAAAAAACAAACATTTTCAAGAAAAGAGCAAATTTCCTCTTCCAATGCTTTCAGACAGCATACAGCTGTGCGAACCATTGCAGCCCCTAGCGACACGATCCGCGGCATGGCAAGCCATCCCCGGAGTGTCAAAATGGGTTTTGGGTATAATAGAACGGGGCTATGTACTCCAGTTCGCTCGAAGACCTCCTCGCTTTCATGGTGTGATCACCACCTCAGTTCGCAGCAAAGACGCAGACGTCTTGCGATTGGAGGTAAAGAATCTGTTGGCCAAGGGCGCCGTGGAAACGGTCCCCCCAACACAGAGCGAGTCAGGTTTTTACAGCCGTTACTTCCTCGTTCCAAAGAAGGATGGCGGTCTACGCCCCATCCTCGACCTCAGACAGCTGAATCGCGCCCTCATGAGACGGCCGTTCAGAATGCTTACACTAAAACAGATCCTCTCGCAGATACGCAAAGGGGACTGGTTTTGTTCACTAGATCTGAAGGATGCATACTTCCACATTCAGATCGCCCCCCATCACAGGCAATTCTTGAGATTCGCCTTCGAGGGAGTGGCATATCAATATACAGTCCTTCCGTTCGGACTGTCGTTAGCCCCTCGCACGTTTACAAAGTGCATGGACGCAGCACTTTCCCCTCTGAGACAGATGGGAATCCGCGTCCTGAACTATCTGGACGACTGGCTCATCCTAGCCCAGTCAGAAAGCGAGCTAACACACCACAGAGCCTTAATCCTCAGCCACTTAGAGTGCCTAGGACTCAAGGTCAATTTTGCCAAGAGCGTGCTGTCTCCCAGCCAACGCATTGCGTTCCTGGGAGCAGTTTTCGACTCACGTCAAATGAAGGCAGCAGTTGCGCCGCAGAGAGCCCAAGCCATTCGCAGGCTCGCGGCTTCCTTCAAAATAGGAGCCCTTCGCCCTCTCAAGGTTTTTCAGAAGATGCTCGGCCTTATGGCCTCAGCATCTCCAGTACTTCAGTTGGGTCTGCTTCAAATGCGCCCCCTGCAGTTCTGGTTGAAACCAAAGGTTCCTCCTCAAGCGTGGCGTTTGGGACGCCAGCGCATCAAGGTAGATCGGGCCTGTATAGCAGCCCTGGCTCCTTGGAGGTGCGCTCAATGGATGGAACAGGGCGTTCCCCTGGACTTGGTGGTCAGAAGGAAAGCGGTCTCGACAGACGCCTCCAACTTAGGTTGGGGGGCGCTGTGCGACGGCCAGCCTGCTTTCGGCCTATGGTCGAAAGCGGAGAGTCGCCTTCACATCAACTGCTTGGAAATGCTAGCAGTGTGTTTAGGCCTTCACACCCTTCTACCTGCGCTGAAGGGTCACCATGTCTTAGTCCGTTCGGACAGCATGACAGTGGTGTCCTTCATAAATCACCAAGGGGGCCTCTCGTCGAGACGTCTATTTACGATGGTAGAACGTCTCCTGAAATGGGCTCAGCTGCACTTCCGCTCTCTAAGAGCGACGCATGTGCCAGGCAAACTGAACCAGGGAGCAGACATGTTGTCTCGGAGCAACGTCTCCTCAGACGAATGGACGCTTCACCCTCACACGG